>NW_028186601.1:243818-322678 GCF_003343005.1 Rhea americana | reverse complement strand
TTGCAGCAGGTGTTGGAATAGAGACATGAAAAAAATCCTTCTGGTTATGTTAAGACACGTAAGAGTAAAGTGCTTTGTCAAGCTGCATGACTTCTTAATCTTGGAGATGCCAAAACAAGTGCAGAGAAAGTTAGCCATTTTCAAGACCTGATTAAAAAGATTCAGCTGTTCAGTGTCTAACTCTGGTGCCTGTCAGGGAAAGGTGTCACAGGGATTTCCAGGCTGCAGGGAACACACCCAGGCTAGAGCAGGAAAGGGAAAGTGGCAACAAAAGGCACTTCCCAAATACCTGTTTCACAGCTGGAGTGGCGGAATAAATGCAGCTCTCCGCGAAAGGGAGAGCAAGAAGCTAGCAGAGAAACAGGTCATTGCCTTCCTTAACTCTACAGAAAAGAAGAAATCCTCAAGACTTTTTTCACAGGGAGGCATTTGCAGCACTGGCCCCCCTCTCAGCTCTTCCGTCTGCAAAGTCCCTGACCCTCGGCGACTCTGGGAAAGCATTGCGCTTCAGGATGTGAGGCATCAGCCTCTATCTAAATAGTCTGTTGCATGAGCTGTGATTCAGCCTCTGAGCTGACTGAAGTTTGTGTGTTGAAATGCATGGAGCCACGTAGATTTTCACTGGCTCAGGATCTGCTCTTTTGCATGTTTGTAAAAAGTGAAGGGTCTGATTCACCGGTGAGGTACTCCCTCTCGGGGCATTTGCACCAGCATAACCCTGGAGTGATGCACTTTAAACTAATTGCACTTATATAAATCACYGAATCCTAAGCAGTTAGCCCACTGGCTGAGCTGGCTGAAGGATGATAGGAATTGGATAGAAGGCATGTTATTACATGGTCCTGAAAAGATATTAGCAGCACATACTACCTGAGTGAGRTCTGCTGCCAAAAAAAAGGGAGCGTCTGCGTGAGGAGTGGGTGAGTCAGAGTAAACAGGTGTTCGACGTGTTTACGGCAAATGTGGACGAGAGGGCACTTGGAGCCATGCAGCATCCACGTGTGAGAAGGGAAACACAGGCCAAGCCCTGGAGACAGGAGGCAGGAGCTCTTCTTCAGGAGCTGGAGATGCTCAGGGGTTGTGGAGCYGGATTCATGGTTCTCATGGGTCACGCCACCTGCGGGCAGACTCTTGCACCCAATGCCATAAAATTGAGTCTAGAACTTCCTTTTCAYGTTTTATAATTAATTAATTGGTAGTTTGCTGCTTTTTTCCCCCTCTGAAAATATTTGTGAAGTTGTCTTGTCAATGCCACTATTGTCACTGCTCTAAGAGATAGGTGGGAAATCATCCCAGCATTTCCGTTGCCTGAACCCCTGCTATGTGCTGTGCACCACAAGGTTTAGGCCCGGAGTTTCAAACATGGAGTATAAACAGTGCTTCTTTAACATCAGGCGACTTATTTATGCATCTAAATAACAACCTGTAAGCCTCATGCTAGTCTCYCAGTTTCAGACAGTTCCACCAGATCCCTTTCCTGCCAGGCTTTTTGAGAATGGCAGCAACTTTTGCTTCTCGGCTTTCTGCAAATGGAAAGGTGCCAGGACTGTGTTTGTCGTCAAGGAGGGAAGAAGAACCCAAGCTAAGCCATCATCAGCTCAGTTCTTCTTGTAACAGAGTTTTCACACTTGCCAAGCATCAGCTATTAGCAGGATTACCAATTTTTTGGATAAACTACGGCAGAACCAAGAAAAATACATTTTGGAGTATTAAAGCTGTTATGTCAGATCACAATTCCCAGAGTGTAACACCTTTCTTTGACATCAGACCAGCACTGCTGAGCACATCTCACCTGGTCTCCACCATCTCACTTCATTGCAGCCAGCAAAGCAAGGTCAAAGGAGCTCCCAGGAGGCACTGAGCCCACTGGAGCATACCAAACAGAGCTCTGTAGGTTTATTGATGTAGGTGCTGACTTCATCCCAAAAGGGATAAAARCAGAGGTAACTTACTGGCTAATTACTTTTCGATTATGGTGTAGTTATTTCAATTCACAAGCCTCTCACAATTCAAAAGGGAAGTATGAAAAGGTTAGTCTGAAAAAGTATACATGGTACTTTGTAGCTGATAAGTCTCCATTTGCCTGAAAATTTTGATCAGTTTTCACTAAGCAGCTGAATATACAACATACAATTAAGCTTCAGTCTTAATTTGTGCTTTCATGTTTCTTCCTTAGTGGCAGCCGGTATATTCTGGGAAAGCAAAGAAGTGGTGTAGCTCTTGGAAGCAGTAAAAGTTTAGGAGACTAGAAGGTTAAGAGTACCTCAAAAATAATTAAGTTGGATGACTGAAAGGAATAAGTCCAAAATTAACAAGAGTGGAGGGAAACAATTAGGGAATGGTATTCTTTTCCATTGCTCCAACACATATGCCTGAAGATGTTTTTAGAAGCACATGTTTGGGACACTTTCTTTCATGTTTTACTTTATCCTCTCAAATTCTGGGCTGAAATTTCAGCAGAAATGGCAGCAATTTTTAAAAAGGGCTGATATTAAATCATGTTAAGCTCCAGCTTTGTAGACTTAAAGTTCAATGAGTCAGAAGAAATCTCTGTATTTTGGAATGTTTGTCCAATTCACTCAAAATTCTCCTAATTTTAAAGCTTTTGCAGCAATAAATACAGCTTTTTAAAAATCAGGAATCTTAACTCAGAGTTGTCAAGTTCAACTCTGTAGTAGGATCTAAACTTCTGAGATTCAGAGATGTTAAAAAACTGGATGACGTTTAGGACATGTAATAGAATTAAGTCCATAACAGTTCCTTTGTGCTTTGGGCAATTCAGGTTTGTAATTTCTGTCTAAGCCTATTACAGAGATGATGACTGTACCACAGAAGTCTGAATCAATCTCAGCTTTCAAATAATTCAAGAAACTTTGGAGAAGGCATCTTAGAGATCTAAGTGCATCTCTTTTATATATATATATGTATATATATATATATATATATATATAATCATTCGCTATGAAGAAATTTACCTTTATTAATATGATGTAAAATGGTTTCTTTTGGATCAAGCAGTTTGAAGAAGACTAGCTTTTGTGTTCTGTCTTTTACATCTGTGTAACTTCACTGGCTTAAGAGGGTGCAATTTAGAGACAATTTAGCCCATAATGAATGAACCTGGTCAAAGCTGAATTTTTTGACATTGTTTCTACATGAAGGTATTTTTAACAATGGGCCAAATTCCCCTGTCACCTCCATCTGTAGTGTCTCACTGGCTACAGCTGAGCTATTTCAGATTTACTCAAGCAGAACTGGGATGTGATTCTAGTCCAATAAATACAAGTCTGCTTATATGTGTAGTACTCACAAATATTCATTATACAAAAGTGTGTTACATCCCAGCTAAGTTATTTATACTATGAAAAGCAATGCTTTCTGCATCATATTACATTTTACTGATCGTCCAATGTACCACTGGAATTATTCATAAGAGGAACAAAAGAGTTGAAAATGCTGACCTTGTGCTATATGGAGTGGAGCTAGCAGTTCAATAAATGTTGTGTGGTTGGAAAGAGCCATCTACTGGACATGTCCACAAGAACGAGGATGTCGGTSTCGGGAGCGACGTCTGTGCCTGTTCCCCCACCGTGTGGTCGGCGAGCGAGTTGCTGAGCGCGGCGCCCGGCGCGGCGCGGTTCGTCCTGCTCTTCTGCTGTGGTCCCTAACGGGGGACACAACACCGCCTCCTTCGCCAGAGGCACAACCCTTCTACAGGCTAGCCGGCACGGAAGTTGAAAATGGCTAGGAATATTTGACATCTGTRAGATGTATCATCGTTAGCCAACGATCACTGCCATTTTCATACGGGGGACATTTGGGAAGACGAGTAACAAAACGTGGACAATAATCACAAGACGCCTAGATGACCTCCTGAATTTTAGATATGGCTGATATCTATGACTTCTTGATTTTTTTTTATCATTATTATTTGTTGCATACATCAAAAGGAGACATGAAGTCGTCTTCCAAGAACTCCTGTTCTAGGAGATGTGTGTGTGTGTGTGTATGTGTGTCTATCTATGTATGACATAGACACATACTTATTTGTCATTTATTTTACATACATGTGTATGACGTATTTATGTGTCTGTACATAGTCTGACATACTTGTGATAGACACTGTTTTAACCACTGATAGTCCTATCACATAACAAATGTGGGAAAGGAACTGTCATTATCACTGTTTTGCAAATTAGAAGCTGTAGCATGGAAAGATAAAGAGCAAAAATTTCAAAAGCTTAGATSTTAAGAGTATTTTTAACTAATTACTGGGGTATCCTTCTCTCCAACAACCTATGTTCCTCCCTCCAAATGCAGCACGAGTTGTATCATTTCCTTTCTAGCAATTGTTACTGTATTCCTTATTTGAGGAGTTTACTGACTGAGTATAATTTATGTTATTAAATCATCATTTATACTGAGGATATGACCTTTATCTACAGCCCACTGTAACTTCATAGATTTTCACCTTTCACAGATTTTCAAATACACCTAAAATCAGTCTGATTCCTTTTTTCATTATTTGTTTGTCCTTTCGCTCTATTTGGTGGCCTCCTCTTCACCATCTATATTTTTCCTAGATTTAATTTCTGATGTTCTCACACAAATATTTCACACAGTGGTTGAAGTGCTCTTTTCCATTCTTGCTGCAGAGACCCATGTTTGTTGTCAAATATGCCCTACCTCACTGACTGTACCTTCAGGTTACCATCCCTTCCCTCCCTACACTTACTTTTTTTTTTTTTTTTTTTTTTTTAACTGAGTGAGTGAGTGTCCTTGAGGTGGTAACTAGTTGCCAGGAATTGCAGATATAAACCCCATCATCATTGTCACTGTCCCTGGACAGGTCAATATCAACAATTTCCCATCATTGGACCGGATTTAAATATCTGTAAGAGTCTCCTCTTCTTGGTCAGTCTACATACCTACATAACCAGCTATGTTGGTTGCACTTTATCTGATTGCTTGCTTTATAAGTGCAGAGAATGTTGCCTAGCAGCCAAAAATTGCTCACTGCCCTCACCTTCATGGTTTATGGCTGTAGGACACTGCAGGAGACTGTGGCATTCAGTTTTTGTACTGTGGCCTGCTCTTCTATTTGGAAGTTCCCAGGAGTCCACAGACTTCTGATAGTGAGGGCCTCTGTTCTCCTGAGCTTCAACTTCTTTGCATTCAACTAGTATCTTGCTTCTGGCTCTGTTTAGCTTGATAAAAACATCCTGTACTATCTTTTCCTATCACCTTAAACAATAAACATGTTGCAAGCTGCAGGCTTGATGTCTGAAAGTCCTGCATCTGTCTTTTTCCGTTATCACTGGAATAGCTTTGAGGACAGGCTGATGTCTGGAGACATTTTTTTCACAGTGGTACCTGGCAAAAGGCATAGCAAAGGTTCTCAGTGCCTGGATGATTCAGCCTGCCAGAACTGATTCTTGACATGACAAACAGTGACCTTTTTAGTCCCAGACAAATCAAGCAGTATATTTTCAAGATTACTGAACACTGACTCCTTTGCAATGCTCTGTTCCCTGACTGGAGGTTTCCCAAACATCCTAAACATTCCCAAAGGCTTTTCAGCACTGGAAAAGTGCTAAAGTCTGCAAAATGAAAAGGCACGACTGCTGATTCTGGTTTCAGTGAGAGTGTCTGTTCTGTGTTTTCGCTATAGTTTCTTCTTCAGTGGCTCCATCAGGCCTAAGGGATCTCTTATGCATTTCAGGTTTCTTACTAGCTGCTGTGAAGGCCCTCTGCTAACTACAACGTGTAAGGGCCCTCTGCTAACTACAACAAGTCTAGCTCCTTTCTGTTAGACTACTGGAGAGGGTCCATAGAGACTGTTCTCTTTTTCTTTCATGCTGAAGACAGGCATGGTCTTTCATAGTATTTCAACCAAATTGGTGTTTTTAATAATGCTGTCCAGCAACGGATAGTTCTATAGTGTCTTTGCATCAGCTACTGTACCTTTCAAGTGCTAGTACTTTTTTTTGTTTTTTTTTCCTCATGGCTTATTCATTCTACGTTAACAGCTTGTGTCTGCTTGCTGCTGGCCTCAAAATTGTTTTACTGTATGCTGCCAGCACTTGGCTGCACTTCTTCATTCTTATGTTGCTGCCTCTCACTATGTTGGGAGTGAGCTGCAGCTGTCTCTGCACTTTGACTAGAATTGGATTCATCATTGATCCAAAAGTCTAATTATAAATATGGTAGTTTGGCTGAGGACTGCTACCTGTGGGGAATATGCTGAGAGAAAACAGGTCTATTAGTGTTATTCTTCACCTGCCTTTCCCTTCACTGGAAGTCTCTACATCCCATAGCTAGCCTCTTTTTACTTCCTGAGACAGCCACAACATGAAGCCACAATGTTATCCTTCTTCCAAACGTTTGCTGTTGTCCACATGTTGGGCATTTTGGTTTTTGCTTTTCCTATTGCCTTCTACAGCAACTGTTATGACAATGAGGTCCACATTCTTGCTGATCTGTCTCTAACTTTCTTCTGTGTATTTTGCTCTCTAGAAGTGGCATCATTGCTTAGATACTTATCCTGTTCTTCCTTTTAGAGACATTTAAGATGAGTATTTCTCTCAGCAAGGGTCCCTGTAAAAGGGTATCAAACGTCTCTAGCGAGATAATTTTTATGTCTCCAGCACTACAGGAAGAAGCCAGAGATCTCAGTTTTGTAGAAGCATCTTGTTCTACTTCATTTCTGAGGATATAAAAACATATTTCTCTACAGCCTTATTCTAATTAGATGCTACTCATTCTGCCACCGATCTTGGAATTGATAGWGCGATCTTAGTAATATCTCACCAGCTTTCCCCAAGCAGACTGTTAAGGCTTTACCCTCGTTTTCTCATTTTATTTCATTCAGTCACTTCTACTCAGACTGAGTTTTGATTCCCTTCATTTCCATGCTTATGGATAGCTTGTGGCTAGAAGTCTGGGCTCCTGTCGTGATGCCTCTGTCTTCAGTTCATGTCTGTACTTGTGCTAGTCGTTCAGTCTTCTTGCTTCACTGCTAGAAGAGAGAAAGAGGTTTCCTAGGCTGACAGCTACCACCAAAGTTTATGGATAATTTTCTGGATAATAACATTGAGAAAAATGCATGGTTGCAGATAAATTTACATGTGTATAKGCAGGTATGTATGTTACTATATTAAAGATGCTAAGAACTTCTCTGGCCTTGAAGCTCWATGGCACAGGTGACATACGTCTGCATACGTAAACTATTTTTTTGTTTTCATTTTTTTTCTCTCAAACAGGATAGCAAATTCTGAACTGCCTATTAGAAATAGGGGGGGTAAATGTTGAACCATGCTTAGACCTTATCTGGAAGAATGCTAATGCACACAGATCAAAACCACACCAGGTTTAAACAAGCTAAAAATTAAGCAGCGTAGACAGTTGTAAACTTGTGTCTTGTCTCTGTTTCAGCTACTAAACCTAGCATAGCTCATGTTTCAGAAATTAGACTGACTCTTCATTAAAAGAGTTATTTAGAAAGATATTRAAGTGAAGTTTGTATTAAAACTGTACAAATTTTGTCCCTTGCCTGCTTCTGCACCTTTTTTTCTAACAATTCTTTTCCTCCTTCCAAATTAAACACATTGTGCTATGTATTATCTCCTGACATGTACATGACTGAGAAAAAAAAGAATAGAAAAAGGATGTATATTACTAAAATTATGCCCTATTTTACTGTGTGATATTTCAAAATTTCTAAATCAGACAGTGAATTTCTAAAATTTAGTTCATAGATTTCAGCCCACTCTGCTCCCACATCTGCTCTTTGAAACTTCATGCCAGCGTCACATACTCGTTATGAAGCATCCAAGTAGCATCAGTTCTGTCTAGTTCTGTTTTGTACCGGTTTTGTACTACTCTCTTTTCCATCTCCRACAGCCATTGAAAAAGCTCTAGGCAATGTAGATGTCTTAGTAAACGACTTAAAGAAGAATATGGATATTCATATTGTCTAGGATACTGCTATCACGGAACTCATACATTTCATTGTTCCCAACAGTGACCTGATATAGATAGGTCGTAAGATGAAAATGCAAAGTCCTATCCTACGTGCATTGTCAGGAAGGGGAATGAGTAACCAACGGGACCAGCTGGTATCTGTTGAAGTGGAAGTAATAAAGCCAAATAAGAGAACATGTTCCAATATAAAACTACAATTAATAAGCATGCTCTGGCTGATACTTATTTCAGAAATAAAACAAAATTTTGTTGTACCTGTTATTAGTAGATGTTATATACATGATAGCCTACGTTGCAAACTGACATGTTAAAAACTCTGAAGAGTCACTTCCCTAAAACTCTGAGAATTACCTTGCATCCTTTTTACTCAAGATAGGGCAGGAGTCTAGATGAGAGGATTTCAAGATGAAAGGTAATTCTATAGTTAAGACATTAACTTGATTTTGAGAAATGCGTTAAGTCCTAGTTCTGCAGCTGATTACTTTCTGAGTGTTTTTCAGCTGCTGCTTCTCATTTGTAAAATGGGGCTTATGGTATTTCCATATTTTCTGAAGTAGTCTCAGGATTGCTGCTTTAAAGCATAGACACCCTTAATGAGAAGATTAGTAGTATCATGGACTGGAGTCTGGAACAAAATTCAGAACGGGAACAGGCTGATAACAAGGGAACAGAGGCAAGCACAGCTGGAATGTAGATCCTGCAGTTTCTTCTAAGCTGCATCAGTTTCTATTGCAGAAGCAAAAGGTGGTGCCACAATACTGTGTACTTGTCTTTCCCCCTCAATTTAATCATTCTGCGCCTGTACCTTTTGTGCACATGTCCTTATCGTTTTACAGGGTAATTCTCGGAGGTACTATTCTGAGAAATTTTGTGCTGGGCAAAAAACCTGAAGGTGAAGCTGAAGCTTTTGATTTCTTTGCCTCACGGAGAAGTGGAGATATAGATGAATTGCTCCCGTCATGTGTTATTGAATAATTCATAAGTTGCAATAACTATGAAATGCTTTGCTGAAATTGTAAAGATCAACAGAGAAAATGTGCATTGCAAAATCCAGTTTAGAGCATTTATAATATCAGAGTATAGAAAAAAGGGGCCTTCAGGGCCTTTAAGAAGATTGCTTTTCACTTTTCCCCCCCCTCTTTATTGTCTTTTTGTTTCCTCATTAATTACTTTTAATAAATGAGTCAATATTTGTGTGTTACTGCATGCGAGTCAATATTGGCTATTCTTGCTGCTTGAAATTGCCTATTTCAGGCAATTGCCTATTTTGAAATTGCCTATATTTTAGTTTATTTATCCACATGCAGAGTAGACTGCTTTGACGTGAGGTTCAGGCTTTTTCAGTGACATCAGTAAGCTGCAGAGATTGCTCCTGTGGGAGGTGAGAGGCAGCTTTGCTGTAAGTTTAACTTGGTCTGAACCCCCTTGAGCACTGATTGTGCCAAAGTGCTTACATTCTACATGGTGCTTTTTCTCACTTGATCACTTTTTCCTCATGAAATGAACAGAGATATCAAAAATAACTGCGAGATCTAAGGCATTTTTTTTWWAAAAAAAACACACAAACTGATGAGAAAATGGCTTTAAAGCCTACTAGAAGTCCGAATGAATGGTATAGCACATGAAAACAAATCTCTACTGTTCTATGCAACTTAGCTGCTACATGGTTTGATACTTTACAGCTTATTATTTGCAGACTGCTTAGTTGTTCATATAGTCTTTTGTTAAGCATTCTTTGTAAAATTTATAATGATACAAATTTTTCACATAACAGAAGCAGGAAAAAAGAGGCAAGTATATCTGAGAGAAAATGAACAAGCCAAATATAAAYGCCAAGTATTGATCTCTTAGATTATGACACCTACTGAAAAATACGGAGGTTCTTTCAGATGTCAGAGAAATCCATTCAGTTCTACTCTACTGACCTTTAAGTATTAGCATAGTGCTGTGGAGTTGATGTGACAATTTGCCTGTTGAATTTTTTTAGGTTCAGGGTTTCAGTTCCTTCAGATTCTCCCTGAATATCCCACTTTTCTAAAAATTCCTTTCTATTCAATTTTTTTATCAAGATTTTTTTCCATAGATTCACATTCCTAAACTGTCACGATCTTTCTTTTATGTGTTTTCTTGGTTCCTTACATTTATTTCTTCCTGGACTGGTTACAAGTTTCATGTATGCCAAAGGTGCCACTAAATATGCAGCACTGTATAAATTACTAAAAATTGTCTTAAGGACTGAGATGACCTCCTTTTACCAGAGTAGCCAGGTATATCTGCCACATGATCAGGGAAGGATGCAGCAGGACAGCTTAATGGTATCTTACAGATGCTTGGCAAGAATGCCAAACATATGTGGTAAATGACTAAGTCTGGCATTTCTGGGAAGTATGGTGTATTACTGTGCCAGCACAGCACAGCTGATCTACAGTGCAGAAATATCCAGGGTTTGCAGATGTACTGTGCAGTTTGTCCTTCAGTTGGCTAGAGGTCACTGATAAAGTACAGAGTCCTCTAACTTCATCCAGACWGAGCTTGCTTTTGAGAAAAGAGGCTGTGTCTGAGGGGACACCGACATCTGGTAGGCAGGGCTGGGAAGTCAGCTCCTCCGTTTCAGTGATGGAATACAGAGGCATAAGGGAATGAAATACCAAGCTCAAAGTCAYCCAAAAAACCTGTGTAGCAGCAGAACAGGTCTACTGAGAACAAGACTAATTATGGAATAATCTTTCCTCTTGTCAGCATTGTTTTTAAGTCATCGCTGAATGAAGGAAACAGATGCCATTAACAGGCCTTTGATACGTCAGCAAGGAGAAAGTCCCAAAGTAAAAAGACAGCTGAGGTGAGCAGTGACTAACACGTTTTACTATGTTCTACTAAGGAGCCACAAAAATCAAGCTATTTCTCCAGTTATGTGAGGTGTCAACTAAATTCATACCTCATACCTAGTTAAAACCTAGAGAAGCAAGCTACTCAGAGAACTGGAAAACATTTGAGAAGACATAAACATGCAAAACAGCAAGAGTATTCACTGTTAAGTATTGTCAGGGATGTTAACAAAATTGCCAGTAAAGAAGAAAAAGTGAATCAATGATGAATAATCATGTACTATATCAGGTGAGTCAAACCATTGTCTCTGCAGTAATTAACTGTTCCAGTGATATGGGCTGGCAATGTAATGAGAATGCAGCAGTGAAAGTGCACTAATTACATTTGCTTTCAGATTCAACAGAAGCTGAACAGCTGTTTGGTGCAGTAGGTAAATTAAGCGTACTAGTCAGTGAGATCCAATCTTGAAGTGAATCCTTGATGTCACTCAAAAATTAATGTGCAGACTGAATGTTTAGGAGTGTTATTCAGGTGAAAAAAAATATTGTCAGTCAGTGGCATTACTTCTTCTTGCCTTGATCACACCCTTCCCTGCATAAATTGGAGGAGGCAGGGCAGGGGGAGAAGCAGCAGTGGAGGAAAATAGCTCCCATTGTTGTCATTGTGGAATTTTGTTGTTAGATATTCTGTTACAAGGAGCAGAAAGATAGAACTGAATTTGTCCATTCCTCCTGAGAACACAGAYGCTGGGACAGTTTGTAAGACTTGCAGTTATAGTCTATACTTGGAGCCTACTGGATCAGTAACAAACTAGGGGTTTGTTACAAATTCAGAGGAAAGAGCTRTCATAGTTCCTGTGCGCAGCTTAAAAGGCACTTCTATTACAAAGCAAGAAAGGAAATTACTAGTTGGAAACTATATGATGGTTGCACGTGAACTTTCCAGGCAGAAACTGCATGGCTCCATGGCCTACATCACCTATTCCTATTTTTTCTATTACATAGCCAACACCTATATTAAGGATTCAGACCCTGGGCTAGAACAGTAAGTTGTAAAAAACATAGATTTTTTCTTTCTTTGTTATACTTGTTGTATCTGACAAATACATTCTGTATCACATATATATTCCAGTAATATGTGAGAGTGTTTTTACTTCTTTTATTTTTTTGAAATCCTAAGTAAGACTATAGAGAAAATCAAAGTGTAATGAATAGGATACTCTACTGTTAATGTAGTATGTAAATATCATTCTGAAGGTTTATGGGTCTTTCCTACATAACAGGTCCTTGTCTTGAGGTCTTCGTCATTGGAACTGCAGGTCTTAGTCTTTCCATGCCTTGAGAAGATAGTGTGTTTCTTTCTTCAATTTGCTCCAGCAAGTGCTTTTTTTCTGCTTGACACAATCATAGACCCCCATTTGATCACCTAAAATATAATTCTTACCACGAAGAAGAAATCTTGCTATTTAGGCAATTCCRTTCTTGCAAATGGACTAGTCATTTCTGAAATCACTGTCTCAGGCCAGAATGGGGAGTATGTATGAAGTTAGGTTCAGTGTTTCTGTGTGGACCCAGCTTCCCTCAGAGCTCATCAGCAGTTCTGTTCAGAAGCAGGACTCTGATTTGGATGCATTTGCTAGCTGAATATGGAAAAGAATCAATCTTAGGATTATTAATGAATCTACAAAGACAGAATAATTGCAGTGAAAGACAGAAAGCAGCCTGTCATCCTCCTTCATTTCATAATGAAAGATTATATGGTTTCCAGAAATGAAATAACTAGAGTGAGTCATATAATCAATATTCAAAGCATCAAATTTATGGTCCATAATTCCTCTCTAAAGGCAAACACCAGGGCAGGAATCAGTTCCTCACTAGAGAATCGAATATTGGCAGTTTTGGTATGAACTGAAACAGGCTTGGCTGAAACATTTATAGTGGAATCAAGCTACCTCTTTGACACTGATCTCCTTGTCAAAAAGGCTCTGTGGTACTACACAGTTTCTCTGTGTTGTACCACAGAAGTAAAGAAAGGCAAGAATAAAGAAGTCACTACATTCAAAACTTCTTAGATGTCTCCTTTTTTAAAGTGCAAAATGAGTACTAAAGAAAAAATTATGGAGGCATGCTCAAGAAACCCCATGCTATAGTCAAAACATAAAAATACGATCTGCTAAGCAGTATTGAGCCAAATCATTGAGCCAAATCTGAAAATAAATTAGTCTTTTCACAGATCTCTTTGAAAGTTATAATGTGGGTCTACAGAATTTTTCATCAAATCTTAGCAAATGCAGAAAAAACCTTGGGTAAACAGCCTCTGAGAGGTGTTTATGGGTAGGTATGTGTTTGGGTGGTCACAGAGAACAGATCTTGAATTAAGAAGAAAGGCAGCCTCATCCAATGGTTTACAACCCTTAGGCCGGGCTTTCCTTGTGAAAACCAAGTCTTGATGGAGGAAGAGGAAGGAAGTACCTCCAGCCACTTCTGGCCCTGCAAAAATTCGCTAGTGAATGCACTAGTTCTGTCACTCATCAGCTGTGACGAAGGAGCAATATAYGTACACCATCTTATTCTGCTCTGTTAAAAACTACAGATATATCATTACTCTCTTACATAACGGCTACTTATTGAAATTACTCTACTACTAAAGCTAGCAGCCTCTAAGTTACACTGTAGATTCTCATTAGGTTTGCAATTTACATAAATATCCTGACATTTTGTCTTAAAATCCAAGGTAAAGAATAGTTAAATGGCAAAAAAAGACATCTCTTTTGAAATAGTTAAAATAACCACACATATAAAGATATCCCTTCCCTCTCTCCTCCCAAAACTGTGTTAGCTGAAGATGAAAAGAGAATCTGAAAAGAACTGAAGATGAAATCTGGAAAAGATCGTATGAAACAAAACAACAATTCAAATGAATGAGATAGGTAAAACACATTGGAGGGAATGCTAATCAAATTAAAGGAAAATAGAATTAAGAATGTAGGGACCACAAAATATAACTACATCATATGAAAAYAGGGGACAGCGTGAAGGAGTCTTGAAACAACAAGACCGAATGAAAATGGAGCAATTCAGAAGAAAGTGAAAGAGAATAAAGAAAAATGTAAATGAAAGGGAACAACTAGGGAAAGAGACATCAAGAGGCTGATGTCTCACAAAATTAAAATAAATTATTTCAACCATAATGTAAAAAAAATTACCTATATGTATGCTACTTGAAGAAAGTATGAAAAGGACATTGCAAAAAAATAACTGCTTGGAAGGGGAATGGTCTAACTTGTGTCTTCAGAAAAAGGCACAAATACAAATGTAAAGAAATTAAATGAGCAAATAGATCTGTAAGTTTCTCTTCCATGAGTACAGTTAAGGTGTGATAAGCTTATATTTGTATATTATTTTGACAATATGATCTTTGTTACTGGACATTATAAGTGAAATTCTAAAATAGAAAAAAATGTGTAATATACCAACTCTGCTTTTAAATTACATGAAATGAAATTTACAGTCACAGTTATGGATAATCATACAATCAATCAYACATCATACAAAGTCTATATGACCATGACAACTGATCACACTCAGTAAATTTTGCCTTTTTGAGACTTAAAAATGTAATAAAAGAAGGGAAAAAAGGATGAATCTTAGCTAATGTAGCCAAGCTGTGTAATGGATGAATCTAGTAAAAATCAGCAGCGCTGTGTCTAAGACTAGAAGTTCTTCTGTGACTCCTTTCTTCTAAGCTCTAAGCATCACCAACATAACCCACTAAAAATTCCAACAACTACCCACATGTGTTTATATTGTATGACCAAGAAGAAAATTCCTGTGAAAAAAGGAAGTAAAAGATGTTTTGCGGAAAATGGAGCATCTCATTAGCAAAATGACCATGAAACAAAGAGTATGCTGTTAGAACTGCAATTTTCCTGTTCAAGTGAAGGACTGGGATCTTGCATTTAGTCTTATAAAAGTGAGATATGAGTGCATGTACTGGTTTATGACTATCTTGTGATTTTGATATCCATTGACTTCTGTTTTAACCTTGGAAAATTGCTGAATTTCTATTACAGCTTTATATGATAGGTACACGGAAGTGAGACGCTTTGTTTTTTCATTATACATTGTCATATTTTGCATATATTTGCTGTAGAGAAGCAACTTTCAATATGGAAGCTTTTCATATTACAGCAAAGGTAAAAAAAATCGAAGTAATTGTACAGTTCTTAAGAGTGAGTGCAGTATTTACATATCTACCTGTATGTTGGCCATGTTGAACTGCCTTATACCTTAGCTTTTCACAATACAGTGGCAACAAATCTGTACATTTTAAGCTACATTCCAAAAAGAGAGGCAAGCCCATCACATAGGTTAGTCATGTATTTACAACTGAAAATGTAAAAGAATGTCCTGCTATAAAAGTAGCAGAAGAATGATGAGCTACTCAACAACATTCATGATTAAAATCTATAATCTGTCAAATTCACTCTTAAAGTTTACTCTGTGCTGTAGTTCAGCACGTAGAGAGATGACTAAAACTTACATTTTCTCATTGTCTATCTGACTTTTTGCTTTGATTGAGAAAAAGCAGGTGTGCATTCTACTAATAAAGAGAAGAACAGCGGATATAAAATACAAGTGTGCATCAGTTTAAATCATTATCTTTGCAACATTGTCCAATTTCCTGAAAAAGTATGCTGTATAGTGTATATATCTATACTAATATAATATTTTTTTCAAATTTTAAGCTGCCAGGAACAATAACTTAAACCTCGGTTTCTTTACTATTTAATGCTCTTTCAAAAATGTTTCTGAATTTCCASTGTGACACACTGAAATTTAGGTTTGCTGCGAGATCTATAAGTACGCCACTGGGTAGGATTGAAGGAATGCAATMTAATTCCCAAATACTTTTCCTGTTTTAATAAGGATTCCCATATTCCACATGTGAGAAGGATGTAGGACTCTTAGGGAGGCGCATTTGAGCATAAATACAATTTGCTTTGGAGACTCCCATTTCACTGGTAATGCTAGGAGGCAAAGTGGAACTCACTGTCTGTCCCAACTGATGTCTGCTCCCAGGGGCTCTACAGCGGCTGTCATCAAAGACTGGATTAGGCTGTTAGACTGGATTTAATGGACATTTTGTTCTCACAGCATGACTAGAGCCTAAGAATTTCCTTCGATGCTCAGCATAACGTCCTATTTTTTTTTTTTTTTGTAAAGTTTTACAGAGCTTTTTCCATTAAGGAATGGGGCTATACCTTAGGTTTTWCATAGTGACATCTGAGTAATACACCATCAATGTAGCAATGTACTCACTTATCTTGAAAGTCATGTTTCAGCTTGCCCCTTGGGATGTGTTTCCTTAGGATTTCTTGCATTACAGTTAAATGTTTATTCTTCCTGGTGACTTGCCTTTCCAAAAACTATGTATTTTACTGCTGGTTGTATCTCCTGGCTTAGCAATCAGAACTGCAATATTTCCAAAAATCTCTTGTTTGAAATGCTAAGGAGTGTCTTACAGCTATTTCATATTGTTAGCAGTGTCAAGATGCTCCTGTCTTTAATAAAGTGCTCTTTAAAAGCTATCCTGCCAATTTTGGTTTTTAACAATGAACCAAAGAAACACCAAAGAATAAAACCCAGAGGAGAAATGGGCTTGCATTTTTAAAGCCAAGTGAATCGAAACAACACAGGCCCTCTGCTAGGTTACAGTCAAAATATGATTCACTTTGTTAAGGTAAAGAACTGTTTCATCATGTGACAGGAGCAGTTGCTGGCCCACACTGCAGTTACTATACATCACACCACTATATTAAAAAAATTGAGTTTAGATGTTACCAGTATAGTCTTTGCTGTGTCTGAACCCACGTAATRCTGAATTTTTCAATATGCTTATACGTCAAAATCAAGATTTTTTTGCAAGGATTCGCTTCAAAATAAATCTTATTCTGAATTAATTCAGTACTATGTTCCAAAGGAGTGGTGTATGAATAGTCATAGATATGGCAGAACAAAAAATATTTTTATGAAAACTAAAGATATGTAATGACAAGCTAAAATAAAGTGGACAGAATTTGCCTTTTGAGAAGCATGTTTAAGCCTGAAGGTCTAGTGTAACACATGAACCATAAACCCTCTGTGGCACTCAAGTGCTCTCAGTATATAGAGCTGATCATACACTTTTTTTGTTTTTCAACACTTTTTCTRTATGTAAATGATAGAATAAAATATGAATATCATTTTAATTTTATGTAAATTTAAAATTTATTTAAAATCTGAAAAAAAAATCAAAATAGAGAAATTATAAGCTAATAGAAATATTTCAGTTTTAGTTTGGCATTATAACATCTTTATGTAATAACAAGTAGCACTGTGAAAAGCAGAACTGATGAAGTCTGGTTTTCTGCAGATGTTTTCCTCTGTTAATTTTCTAGTGTCAAATAATCAGTGAGTTAAACTATTCTTTTCCATAGTTTGAACTTTCACATCATCCCTCTTGGGAATGGATTTCCAGGTGTTTTTTAAGAGCTGAGATCAAACTGCATCTCTGTGAAGATATTAAGAAAGCCTTCCTCCTCTAACTGGATTTTTTTTTCTTTAAATTTGAAAAACTCAGCACATTAGAATCTGTTTTATCTGCAGGGTCTACTCTGATCAAAAGTTACAGGAAACATGTGCGCACACACATGCTGCATACTCACAAAATATGATTGCATAAGCCTTGCTTTTTTGGGGATAAAAATGAATTATTCCTTGCCAGAAGCAAGAAGAATAATTTAAGGGAATTAAGAGGAAGAGGAAAAAAAAAAACTGCTTCACCTATCCACTTGCTGGCATTATGGGCATAGATCTGTATCTRCAGCTTAGCATTAGTACTGCAGATTTTGGCACATTCAACAATGTAACGTAAACTAATCAGTGTAAGTATATTTAGCATTTAACATAATAGGAAATGTTTTTAATACTGCCATAAAATGCTAACCAGTAACTCATCAACAGAAATATTTTTATGCTCTTCACATAACACTCTGAAGCATCTTTCTTACTTATGTAATCTCATAAAAGGGTACAGTAGCTTTGAAATGAATATATCTGATTTTTAAAAACAKAATTTTGGTACTCCAAGTAGATAATAATCTGGAGGAAGAATTTTAAGTCATCCTCTCTGGTTTCCTTTTAGCAATCTGATAGTTTGAAATGAAAATCTTTTTACATGTTAGTTTTCTGTTTCTTTATTTTCCAAGGCAACTATTCATAGGCTGTCCAACAGCGATGCTAAAATTACTTATGCAGGAAGACAGAACAGGRATATCAAGGTTATATATAGACTTGAAATATTTGAAGGGCAACTCAAACTAAGCAGGAAAAGAAGAGCATAAGGGAGAGAAGACACTTTTTCCTAAAATTTTCTCTTTGAAAACTTTATTTGGAACRGTCTTAAATATTATAGTAGGTGCTCAAAGCAAAGATAAGGTGTAATATATCTGTTTTTACACCTTTATTAAAATYAGTGAAATAAAATTGGATATTTTAYGTGGAGAAAAATGCCCAAATCACTGAGACATACTATTTATTAATAATCATTTTTTTAATTCAATTTCTTCTGCCTCTTGAGTTAAGGTTTCCTTCTTTCCTTCCTTGCTTATGTTGTTCTAACTTATTATAAATGAGGTTAAATATGGCAACATCAAAAATTATCTAATCTAATTGAGAGATGCTTAGTTTGTGCCTTTGCTGTTGAAAATTTTTACTGATCTAAATATTGATAAATGACAAAATGATCGATAGTATTTTTTTTTCTATGAATGCCTTCCAATCAATGGAAGATTATGAGAACTTAAGGAATCCTTGCTATCATTGCACAAACGCTAGAGATTTCATGGTGTATGCTTAATTAGATGGAAGTGAAGACTTCTGGGGAGATACCATCCTTCTGSAGGCTTAGGTATTCTCTTTCTGAAGTTACTGCTCGGATGCAAGGAGCRCCTGAGCCCTCTGCCAAGCAGGGACCTCTGGTAATGGGCATCAGGGCACCAGCGTGCTGCTGTGGGGACGCCACTGACCCACAGCTCTGCCCAGGCTGCCTCTCTCGCCCCCACATCCTACTCTCTGGTATGAGGGAATGTAATTCTAGGAAGCTTGCTTGGTGCCTGAGGCTGGTTTACCCTGGGGAAAAAAAAAAAAAAAAAAAAGTCACTGAGCTGAGCACATATTAGCAGGACCAAAGTAGATTTCCTCCACTGCACATGTGTTTACTTTTTAATGTTGAGCCAACATTTCTCAAGGAAACTTGGGAATATCTAATACCTATGAATCACAGAGTTAAAATCCATACTAGAAATTACCACTGATTAAAGTAAAAAGGTCTAAGTTATTCCTTCAAGGACAAGGGTAAACTTTCATTGTTCACCCAATTTCCAAATAGTTAAGTATTTGGGGGGTGTTTTTTTTTATAAACACTATCTAGGTAACTTATCTACTGAAAAAAAAAAAAGAAAGCATGACTCTAAAACCATCTGGTTTGACAGATCTCTGGCATTCTGAGAGAGACTACATGKCCAAAAAGACTAAGGATAATTTTTAGAGTAGATTGTTGGTTTGTAGCTGCCTGATCCGGCCACAAGAGAGCACTGTAAATCCAAAGAAGGCCAATCAGTTTCAGCAAATGAAGTTCATGAGACCTAAATGTGCTGCCTTTTTCCTACTGCTGTCAAAAAGCTCAAGAAATGATGACTATGTTTATTGACATTAATACCAGGCAGACGATTAATTATTTAGAGTTTTTTTTTCCAAGAAGTGAAAGGGTCACCTTTATTACAGAGAGCTTTAAGAAAATACTGTAACTGATACTGTGGATATTGAAACACTAAAATGCAAGAGGTAATTAAGATTTGTAGACCCCATATATTTACCTTGTCTTTTCAAATTTGGAATGATTGAATTTCTGTATTATTGAATGTTGTGCTTTTAAGAAAAAAAATCATTAATAAACCCTGTCTTGGAAAAGCAAAGCCTAGCGTCTTATCCGTTGTGGCTGCAAGGAAGTGCAAAATGCTGAAAAGAAGGTCTGAGAGAGATTATGCAGTGTTTTTTTCAACATCCAAAAAGAGAAGAAACCTAGTAAATAAAAGAGTCAAAAGCAGAGAAGTGAGAAAAATTGAAATCAGAAAGGAAAAGGAAAAGGGAAGCTCAATAATTCTACACTTGCAGGGGAAAAGTGTGGAAAAGGGTATGCTAGAAGGCAACAGATGTGATCTGTTTTCCAGATGTGCACCCTGCCAGGTTCTGATATGACTGCTCACTGCATATCTCTTTCTTGCGATGCTTCTTCAGCAAGAAACAACCCAATTCCTTGCCTGCAGATGAGAGGCTGCTCAATTACCTCCAACAGATCTCCCAGGGTTTGGTCTTGGGAAATACCAAGTGTTGCTGACACTGCATAGCGAGGTTGCTGAGAAAGTGTTGCCTTATTTCTCTGCTTTCTGAGGTGTCATTTCCAGGTACGGAATCAGTTATTGTGCAGGCTTTGAAAAAAACAATGCCCTCTCTATGCATTGCCTTACGATCCCTTGGTCTGCTCCCAAGACACAGAGACCTGTCACCATCTTCAGGGCTGGAATCATTGCCCTGGAGATGCAACATCACGTCTGACCCTGCAGCCCTGGAGTTGGGGGCGGGGAAGCAGAACATAGCAGGGCAGTGACTCCRACACAGACAGTGATGAGAGAGGGCAATTGTTTAGGGTAGAATAAAGTGGCACAGCAAATAGGTTGAAATAATAATAGAATGAAATTATAAAAGATAAAATCTTATATACTGTGTCTGCTAGGTTAATGAAGTCTATTTAGGAAGGTTAACAGAGAGAACTCTCAATGTGTGCCTGCTAAATTTGCCAACTGCTCGATCTTCCAGATGAATTCAGTAATGTTTGAGCATAGAAGCAGCTTGCTGTTTTTATTCTTTTGCTCCAATGTCTCAAAAAATACCCTCTTCACAACTCTCAGAAGGCTAGTTTTTATCATTGACATGATACATCTATGTATTAGCAATGCAAACTTCTGAAACTCAGTGAAAATAAACAATTATATCACAATGTGACATAAAAAGATGGTTTTGTTATATTAAACAATGATCTTACTTCTGATGAGATTTTATCTTAGCTAGCAGGGACCAGATTAAAATAGTTTGTATTTTGCATCATACTTTATGTCTTTTGTCCTCTCTTGGCTGATTTCAGGCCTTTGGAAGTGCCTTGACTGGAATATTAGAGCTGAGGCTGAGAGAAACAACTGTAATGACTTGGCAGAGATAAGGTATTTCTTGCTAATCTATGTCCCTGAACTACCAGGAGCACCAAATGAAACGTATAAAGACCTTAAACTTGTCATTCGGAGCTGTTCACAGTGAATCTCTGCTGGCACAGGCTATGTGGTTGGTAAAGCCCTTCCATGGATGTGCAGTGGATGCTGAAAGGAGAATTTCTGCTAATAAAGCGCAGTGTGTGTTTGAAAGCGATGGGAGGTGTACTTGCCTCTTTGTCTTCTGGCTGGATGAATGCTTTGAGGTGTTCTCAGGCTCAGTCGCCAACTTCATTCACCCAGAGTGCAGAGAAACCTGTAGAGCTGCAGAGTAAGGTGTAAAAATAAAATCATAYCCATTCCTCTCCTTTAAGATGCTCTTAAGACGTTACTTGGTAACTCCTTGGTTATAAATTAGATAGAAATACAGAACAGCTACTCCACTTCCTTTACTGTTATTCTTAATATGTCAGCAGGTGTATTAATTATAAATCCTTTATCAAATATTTAATTTTTTTCCAGTGAATCATTGCAAATATTATTTACTAACTATCCTGTGAGAAAAAAAATTTCAGTAGCCATCTAAGCAAAGGGAACAAAGCAGTGAGGATAGAGAAGATCTTGAGGACAATCTCTGGCACAGAGAGGAACATGTGACTATGTTTTTATTATTATTATTCCTGATTTGGCCAAGGATGCCAAAGCCCAAGTGAGCGTGTAACACAGGACTGTATGCTCTGCTGAGGACAGGGTGGGATCTCAATGTTTACACATGGGTTTTGGCTTRAGCAGTGAGAGCCTGCAAAACTCTTAGGGTAGATCTCAGCATGCAAGAACAGGCCAAGTGGTTTGTCAAAAGTGATTTGTAAGTAATTTTACTTACAAAAACACTAGAATCCTGGTTGGYTCCCTAGGTTTAGCCATGGTCAGTGAAGATATAACATTTCCCTGGGTGAAAATAGGGAGTACATTGGCTTTTTATAGTTAGTTCSTATCAGAAGTGCAAGATTATTTGATTTTCTTCTTTTTGCTATTAGACACGAAGTTTCTAACAACAGTTCAGCTCCCAGACGATTACATTGACCTAATAATCCATGAAAGGTCACAGTAGCCTATTATAGCAGAACAAGAGTATTCAGTGGCATTTTTTGCATGTACTTGTTTGTGCTGTTAAGCCAGCATTTAGGGTTAATATAGATTCTATACTTTGGTGAACATTAAAACCAAGCCTTTTCTGCCCTTAATTCTATCTCCTGATGCTTTAGTAGAGACAAATACAAATGCAAAATATTGAGAAGGAGAATGATGCGCTGTGGACATAATGCTTGTCTCAGTTTGATTCTCATCGTTGATGAGATGCTAGCTGATGGCAAAACTGTGTCTTGAGAACTGAGCCAAGAGGGTCTGTCACAGATGAGAGACTATAAAAAGCTGGGTTTTCCCTGCAGCTCCAAGAGTCTGGAAAAACTATTCAAAGTAGAGTTGACAGAGATGCTAATTTTACTGAGATGCTATAGGCCCAAGGAGCTCCAGATTTATGACAAATGTCAGGATGGTTGCTTTTGGCCTGGTTCAGACCTGACACTTCTGGATGTTCATCTTTACTTTTTCACTGGATGACCACGTGCTCCCTAACATATCTACCAACAGACAGACAAAAGACATTTCAGGCAGGACTGAAAGTACTTACTATTCTGAAGTTCATTACATGCCCAGCATGAAATACTTTACATGAGGCTTATTTTCATAATACATGGGCCATTATTTGAATAAAAGGGCAAAGTCATTCTTGCATTCATGTTGAGAGACTGACATTCATTAAAATGAGCAAGTGCCTGTTACCTACGAAGTAAGCCTTGGAGCAAGTCTCTGATCCAAAAATTCAAGTGAAGGAGGAGATGAGAAGGGGAATGATAATGAGAACCTGGATGGAAGTTAAAAAGCAGTTGCCTTTGGCATGTTTTTATTAATTTTTGGTTGGGATAAGAAAAAGGTTGGTATGTTTAGTGAACTTTCAGTGCTTCACAAAGTTAGGATGAAAATAGAAGTTATTACAAGTAAGTGTTGAAGTAAAAATTGCTCAGGCAATGTTTACATAAAGAATAAAGAAACCAGACAGCAAATATTTTTCAAACATGGCTGCTTTATGCAGTTATCCCATTCATAATAATAATAAATATCTAGATATTATAGAGCAGAACTCTGCTCCTATGTATGACAGCTGTCTTCTGTTGCTGTTCAATAAAGCCAYAAAGAGAGAGGATAAGCCAGTCATTTTGCTTGTTGTTCCTTTCCTAACTTTGTTCTTTTGAATGCAAGGAAAAGCCAGTCCATGCCCTCTGTCCTTGCCCCAGGGCATGATTATATTCGTTTTAAACTTTCTTCCAGTATGTGCCAAATAAAACGACAACATTTTTATATTTCCAGTGCAGGATCTTTTTAAAAATAAACTTGACGAGTCTGAATATTCTTTTGCCACTGTTATTTTCCCAGGTTGAGATCTCTGTTGTTTGTGGCAGCAATTGCATTTATTCTTCATGTGCTCCTTGGAAACACCACAGAAAACTTAGTTTTGTACGCACTGTTGCAGTACCACAAGACTGGAGCCTCTTCAATTCCTTTAGTTTCTAAAACTTTCAGTTAGAATTTAAACAATAGTAACTTGCGGTTGATTTGAGTACCAATGTACCTATGCAGCTGGTCTCTTCTGCAGCACATTAAAATGTTCAGATACAGAATTCCTTTGAGCCATAGGTCCTTTTTTTAGGTATGTCTTTTGATGGAGCTTAGAAACKCTTGTAAATGAGAGTCATCTGTTGCAATTCTGGCACCTTTTTCCAAATAGYAAGCATTGTCTTGCATTATCTAGTTACAGATTTAGACAACTGAGCTGTTCATGCTTTTGTGGCTGAGTTACTGTTTCAGCAGTACTGGAGATTCTCTATTATGTTCGAAAGCAGACACTCATAGCAATATTTCCTTGCCTCCAATTTCTTCTGTAAATTTTGATGTGAGAAGCTCAGTCTCCCTTTGTGAACACTTATGCAGTAAGGAGCTAGGGTGAGTCTGGATACATCAGACTTCCTCTGGGCGTCTTTGTAACAGCCTAGGATGTTATTGACCACTTTGATCCTTGGTGTATTTTCACAGTTATACACCAAAGATTCATTATCATGTTTAGTTTAACTATTCTAGGGAGAGTTTCTTGATATCAGTATGTTGAAATCATTATAAGTTACCAAGTCAAAYGATCATCTAGTTCAGTTCTGAGTAACTTCAAATTCCTCATGGCAGGAGATTTGACATTTCCATACCTGGATAATTTTGAATAATTACAAGAAATGGTTGATGAAATAAATGACTAATAATGACAAATGATTATTTCTTTTCCTAGAGGCTTCTAGGAACATTTGGCTTGGTTGTCTTAGTGTGGTCTTTAATTTTGGTTTGATAAGCTGTGCAAAACCTTTTAGGCAAGAACACAAACATATTGCAAACTTATGTCAACATAAATGATTCTCAAATAAATGTATTTGTACTGTTTATAAGGTGTATCTGAAATAATAGAACATCTAGTTTTTCGTATTCAGTGAAGACATCAAAATAAATTAACRATCAGTTTTGAGTGTGTTGAATATTGATGATTAAAATTTAAAAAATTCAGTAACATGATACCATTTACTGTTCTAAAGGCAGATTTTGAACACATGAAATCAAGTTTTTACAACTTGACATGCTAAACTTTATAATGAGAAAGGGTAATAAGTCCAGAAAAAATTTGGATGTTTATTTCATAGAAAGTTTACTGGAACGTACTTCCATCCCTTACGCTTTCTCTTCAGTTTCCTGTCTCTTCTGATATTTCTCTCTTCTGCCAATTCCATCTTTTACTATACTTCAGTATGGTTACCTATAATTTATACAAGCTCATTCTTGTCATGAAGTATCAGTACATACTGACTATATTTAGAATGCATATAAGAAGTTTCAGACTTAGAGACTACAAGGGCTATGACTACATTGGAAAGCAGAGCAGACCAATAGTAATTAAACTGTAAGGCAAAATATAGAATCACAGAATAATTTAGGTTTGAAGGGACCTCTGGAGGTCACCYGGTCTGACATCCTGCTCAAAGCAGGTCACATAGATCAGATTGCTCAGGAACTTGTCTAGTTGTGTTTAGAATATCTTTAAGGACAGAGATTCTACAACTTCTCTTGGTTAAGTAAATACATAAATAAAATCACTATACCTAATCAGACAGCAATATTATACATTTTTCATACTTCAGAGTGCTGTTAGTCTTGTCCCATGCACTGAAAACCTATGAGGAGCCAGAAAWTTCAGATATGCTTATAGCACACCTCTTCTGGCTTCATTTTATCTGTAGTAGTCCAGTTCATAAAGCCCAAAGCTAGTTTGCCAYGTAAACCAAAGTAGTGTAAATGGAAATAGTCAGATGGTCCACTTCAGAAGAGTACTCTTGCCCTGAGCTAACTATGGGCTTATACCAAACCAATCTTCATTTTAACTTCAGCACAAAGCACAGTAACATTTTTTTTTGTCCAACACAAGACACGCTGCTGCTTCTCCCATAAACCTATTAGCCAGAGGGGCCAACTTTTGCTATCTTAATGTGGACCACAGTAAGGATAAGAACAGTCATGATACAAAGTTTTTCAGGAATCAAGTTCCTCTGTATCTCATGCTCATTCTAAAGAAACTCCTTCTCACCTGACGCTTTAGAAAGGTGAGATTTTGTCAGATGCCTAACTGAAGCTTATTCTTTTAATTATAGTTGTTAACTGAAACCTGGAAATTAGTCCCCATGAGCAAATTATGCTCTTGGTTATGCTGGTATAGCCAAATAGGAACTCAGGTGCTGTTAGATTTCTCACATCTACAAAGCACAGTAGTTTTCAGTCCAAATCAATTTAAGGGAGAAAAAARGCAAAAGAGAGAAAAACTCTGAAGCTTCTAAGACAATATTATACTAACATACCATAAAATTCTGCTGCAAGAAATGGCCTTTGCCCCTAAACAAAATAGATTTGTGAGAATCTACAGAAAAGGTACCAAAACAGTCAGTACAAATATGTAGCTACATACACTTGCTGCACTCTGGCAATTTAAACCTCAGGGGGTCTGTTTTTCCCCTATTTCCTGCTCCTCCCCTGCAATCTTGTAAGAAGTCTCAGAAATATTGGTAGCTTTTACTTCTGTTCTGAGTTCAATTTGCTCCCATGTAAATAGGTTCACACTCTGAGAGGAATCAGCTCTGGTGGCACTAGGCTGTTTGTCATCATAAATAAAGCTATACTACCCTAACATATAACTTAGAGCATAATAGCCCCTCCCCTCCAGCATTTTCCCACTTTTTTTTCATTTTCCCAACCTTTATGCTGACATAAAGCATAAATATATCCCACGTCTTGTGATATTGTGATAATTAAAATATATATATATATATAAAAAAAAGAAAAAAGGTGAATGTTATGGTAGTGTGTTAGGGCCATTACTGTTTCTTATCTGAAGAACTGGCTCCAAATTCTGTTTAGGTGATAAGGAAAATGATACTGATTGTTCTTCCTAATTATCACATGTAATGGGTGACAGCTTGTGTCATCTCAGGAGAAATGGCAAGAGTGGCACGAACAGAAACAGACATAACGGGRTGGATGCACATTAGCAGGAATGGGAAGGAACATCTGAACAGCATTCTTCCCATGCTATCTAGAACTATCAGTAACTCTGTTCCATATTTGCACTAGTAGCTTCTCTCAGGCAGTCTCCAGGACCTCCAGAGCGACTCCACTGTGATATCCGTTGTACAAGTAAATGTATCTAGTACCAAATATACAAACGAGGAAGACAAGCAATGTATGACATATGATGGAGGCAAAAAAATCATAAAGTAAAAGAAAAGCAGTGCAATSTCACTGTTTTTAGATTCACTTCATTAAAATAAAATAAATTTTATGAAGATGCATAATGGTCATATTCCTATTTTATACCCTACTTTAACTCTGCTGACTTCAGTGGAATAGCATGAGCATTCCAGTCAGAATCTTCAATCAGCAAGCAACTTTTCTTTGTTAAAAATAAGAGAAGACATAAATTATGCTCTGTGTTAAAGAGTAAATCAGAAGTCACTTCCTGGGATCAATGGTGTGGTAGTGCAGTTAAACTGTTTGGAGAGTAGATTTTGACAAATAAAATTATTTCCTAAAGTGTTAGGTATCAGCATATTTTTATGTTCTTTCAGTTCAAATTAAACTGGTGCAGAAACCAAACAGGTATGTGATATTCTCTGAGTAAACAAAGTAAAGACCCAGTATGGCATTTCCTTTTATCAAACTTCATCCCTCTTGTCTTAGGACTGAGGATATTATCRTTTCATTTCTCCTTTCATTCCAGTAAAAATAATTTTTGTTTGYGCACAACATTTTTTTCATATAAAAAAACATTAAGAAAAAGTCAATGACAGATTCTGAATTCTTAAAAAACAAACCACAAATATTCAACATAATTAGAATGATAAAAATATTGGCTGATCTGGAAAGATGGTGCAGAATGCATTGCCATCTCAACMAGGCACCTTATTCCAGGACAGTGCTTAAGAATGCAGACTTGCCTTTCTTATGTCAAAGTCTATGACTCAGTACTAATGCACAGAGGGGCTTTTTTGCCTTCACTGGCGTTTAACAGGTAGTACAGTTATAGTTCAAGATCTGAAAATAATTTAAAGATTTTTCAAGATTCAAGAAAGTCCCATTCAAAGGCTCCAAATTCTCCTCTCAGGAGCCAGTGGCCAATAAATCTGAGCTGCAGAAAAGGGTAGGTAGGTGAGAGCCTTACTGGGTTTGCACTTTTGAGGGAGGATTTTCCATCTCTATTCACTATATAGAATATTATCACACACAAGTTGTTTAACTTAGTACAGATGTAGCTTGGTTAAATTTTAAGGATTAAATTACACAAGAAAACAGAATAAGACATATAAGGTTCCTTATATTCCTTTAGCTTTACATTCAGTGACATATTCAGTGTCAGTTTGATATGATACTTCTCTCAGTTTGCGTCCTTGGTCTTCCGAACATTCATTCTAAATTAAGGCTTTTTATTATTATTATTATTATTATTATTTTCCTGTGGAAGAATGGAAGAACTAACTCTGTCTTGGGAGTATGGACACATACTATGTGAAGTAGAAGTCTGTCAACATTATCTCAATATGTCTTTTGTCCGGGGAAGCCCCAAATATGTTTTGCACAAACCATGTCCAAGTCTCACCTTTCCCAAAACAGCTGTTCTAGCATTTATTTGTTATCTTTATTTTGTGTTTGTTTGGCTATTTCTCTTCAATAATAGAAAAGTCATTTATCCAAGATTCCCCCAAAAGCAATCAGAGGAAGCCAGATGAGGGTTTTCTAACAWCATTATTGGATTTGGCTGAGCAACTTGCTGCTTCTTGTAATGACTACACAGGACAGTGCARGTTCAGCAATAAGAGATGACAGGCATTTTCATTTGTATGGAAATCATGGACAACGAGCAGTTATTTTCTTAGTATCACAAGTGGAAGCATTGCTTTGTCCACAAAAATATCTTGGTACTACTCACTGTCCACAGTTCTTGGGCCATAACCTGGTGAGATATGGTYGGATAAAGACATCTTTTTGCCCGACTCCCAACATAACCATTTGTATCAATGTTGTTCAACAGTGACATYGTAAACTTTTGTGCTGTGCTTATATAGGAGGAGGTGATTGGGTTTCCTGGATGCTAATGAGTACATTAAATACATGTTCATGCTATATTATAATGATGTGCATCATTATTTTATTGCAATAAAGGAATGAAATTAGACTGACATTAATCACATGATGATGGCTTCACCTTTTAATCAAAACATAGAACTTATGGATTAYGAGTTAACTAATGTCTGTGGAGCCTGACTTGAGGTTGACACACAAGTTTCATAGGTAAGATCCTGACTGATATGACATAAAATGCTGCAGTTCAAAAGTATGGAGAGTGCCTTGTTTGTTGTCAGTACTAGTCACTTTCTGTTATTTTTAGGGGCAGAACTTTAGACARATATAGCTAGATTTGTACTGTGATTCTAATCATTTCTTACTGAAACCCTCTGAGCAACTTCCCCCCACCAAGTAGTAGGGAAGGACTTAATTTGCTGGTATTTCAAGGATCCAGCTCTGATATGGCTCAGCTACACAACTTGGCTCTAACTGTTAAGAAAGTCACTAAGTTGTGAGAAAAAACCATGAGAAAGTCTGTAGAATAGAACTATGTAAGATAAGAAAGGCAAGATTACAGAGGGGTATTGAGGATTATTGAGACAAGGATTATTAGGAGCTTAATAGTTGAAAAAGGAAAATACCAGCCTGGCAGGGTATAAAATGGGATGGGGGTGAGATCACGGTTTCTATTCAGGATTCATCTAGTTGTCAGCCCAGCTGTCAGGGCCATTGGTGTGCTGGTGTTGAGGGAGCTGGGGGATAATAGCTACTCAGTAGCATTGGGGATCTCTTCCAGGAGGCCAAGGAGGTTAACTTGTCCCCTCCCTTTCCTTCTAGGTCAGCAAAGTCTCTCTAAGTGACTTCTCAGGACTGGAGAACATATTAATGCTTAGCTTTGCAGCTTATGAAATGCTAGCTATCATTTGTTTGTGTTGGCCAATAAATAACTGCTTTATACTGCTTACAGAGTGTCTTTGCACAAAGCTCAAGATGCCTAAACAAATTGGCCCAAAACATAGCAGTTGCATTGAAAAAGTTGCCTGTATTTTTTTAAGACTGCTATGTAGCTCTGTGGGCATTAAGAAAAAATATGGCTGCATTTGCCTATAAGAATAGTTAAGAAAACTTACAGTTTTAGGGACTATCTGATAAATCACAGATTTTCTAGAAGGTATTGAACAAGGCAAGGGACTTCTGGGGAGAGCAAATGAGGCAACTTGTGAATAAAAAAAACGTAATAACAAGATTGCCTATGCACAGAATAGTATCCCCACCTCATTACAGGAGCTGGGATTGGATGAGGTAAGGTATGCCTTCCTAAGCCTTGATTAAAACAGAGGTGCACCTAGATGTTCCTTTCTATATTACAAAATCCTTTGCTTTTGTGGAGCTTTCCAGAGGAAAACTAGAAGAATCCTGCTTGGTGCAGGGACAGCAAACTTTGAGGTCTAAACTGGCTCAGAGGAGGTGCAAGATTCCTGMTAAAGAGGTGATGGGTGACACAGCACCCTTTATCTAAGGGGGACACACTCTGAGAGCTAGAGAAGGGTCAAAGATCATGCTGAACCTGACATTCTTAAGTCAATAGCATATAGATCTTCCAGGGACCCACCACAACCAGTAGCAATGCTTGCTTTTATTTTACTTCTGTGGGCGTTCAGTAATGTGTGTGTGTGAACTCCTTACATTTATAATTATATCATGTTTCAGGAGCTGAGAACTGGAAATGCCATTTTACCTAAGATATTCTCACCAGGAGACATCTGTTAACTTTTGCTAAACGCACCRTATTTGCATGTAAATGGAACTTGGAGTCTAAGGTTGTCAGCATGTCTTAGGTAACCAGAAAAGCGTGAAAATCCATTTCCTAGCTTGGAGATTCTGATAATATTTAAATAAATAAGACCAGACAATGTTTCATTTCCTTCACTTGAAAAAGAACCRAAGGCTGAGATAATGGAGGATCGTCCTTTGGATTTAGGGATGGGAACAAGTTAATGAGTTGACAAATGCCTTTAAATCAATTGCCTGTTTGTTTCTTCCTCAGCCTGGATGATATTTTCTGATTTGGAATAATTTTTAACTTGTTTTCAAGTTGAGAAATTGTGCAAAAAAGGATGAATTGTATATAATACAGAATCAATATGGATATGGAATTGAACTAAGGGAAAAGATTTTACGCTTTGGTAAATGTCAAATGGGTTCAAAGGGAGCTTGACTGTGAATGCCCAGGGAAGGGTTTACCTTGTCTATGATTTGAAAGCTCAGCCACGCAGCACTGAGGTGTGTCTGACATAAACAGTTTGACAGTTCGGTGTGAATACTGGAAGAAATTGTATCTGCTTTATTCTATCTTTAATCTCTTGTTTCATAAATTAGAAGTTTTCACTCTGCGTATACATTTTAACGCAAGCTGCACCACTGAWGAAGTGTACTGTCTCTTGTTCTGTTAAATCTGTAACTAAAACAGTTATAGCGACGTTAGCTATCGAGAATGCTACTTGCCCCTAGAGCAAGTTCTCACTGGAAGGTGAAAGCTCAAGGGCACTGCACTCTAGAGGACAGGGAATGGTTGCTGAGCTAGCTGAAATAGCAATTTTTTCCTGTGGTAAATTCTGATATTTTCACGCTAAACAATAAAATTTTAAATTTCTCTCATGAGAGAAATTTTCCAGAGAATTTTGATTTGGAAACATCACAATAATCATGCAAAAATGCTTCCTTCTCCCTATTTATGTCCAAATACTTAATTCTGTTAGTGTCTGCGGTTATGATACTGACTCTGAATTACTATAAATGGCAAGGAACATGAGAATTTAGATGGAACTGTGGAGAAAAATCAGTGCAAAACACTGTGCTTTTGAGTTTGAATATATCTGATAATTTCCTGTCAGAAACGTACTAGAAATGAACATTTTGTTTTTTGACCAAATAACATTTTGCAAGACAGCTGTGCTGTAAAAACAAACACTGAAACAGTTCTGTTTGTTATTTCTTAATTTCAGTCTCATATTGCACAACTCAGCACTATGAAAAGCTATACTGTTTCAGTATGCAGGGGTCAGTCCTAGCTGCTATCTTTATTTATTATGGCATCTTCCTTTTAAGAAAAAAAAAATGCTAAATATAAATAAAACTCAATTTGTCATTAAAATAAAACAATTATAAATGAATACAGTTTACGAATATTATAAACAAGCAGAAATATCCTAGGATAGAGTACCTTATAGCTTTCATCTGCCATCAACATTAATACCTGAATCTTGGTGCTTTTCTGCTTCCAAGGCTCATTCTTATCGTAACAGTTTCTTATCTTGAGGCTGGTTCATCACAAAGAGACCAGCTGCTCTGTCACCCTTAATCTGTTTAAGGTGATTTAAACTAATTTTTGAAAAGAGTATAGGGACGAATAACTGTCCTATTTTCCTTTTGCGAGAAATATCGCATTTTTTTCTGTCTGTCTCAAACTGTGGCTCTTTGGATTCCTCAGCCCAGTCTCTGTAAGGAACCTTTGCCCCTTCAGATCCTATCAGGTAAATCAGTCAGTTTCCAAAGAAAAACTGCTGCTTTTTGTAACATGTATTGTGACTAGAGAGAAATGAAATAAAAACATGCATGAGCATGAAAGCACACAGAAACATGAAGCTAATGGAACTGGTGATGAGAGTATCATTAATGCTAATACGCAGTGTGTCACTGTACCACCAGTTGAATATATATGCTTTGGAGGCTAATAGTCCTAATTTCAAAACTAATGAGTACAATGCTATTTTCAGATTGATATAACAAAAAATATTCCAGTGCTCATATTATTTTTGTCACTAAAAGATTAAAAAACTTGATAGACATTGAAAGGGGACAAAACACTGGATAGTCAAAGTCATTTAAAGAGAGGAGAAAAAAAATTATTTTCATTCTTAAATACTAAAGTTTGGGAAATCCTAACATATTTTGCAGTATGTAAATAAAAATAAATACAAGCAGTTGGCAAATTTCAGCTGCAATTTTTCATGAGAAAAATGTGTTAAATGAGGTCCAGTGGTACAACACAGATTTCTCAGATTTTTTTTTTTTTTTATTTGACTAAGCTGTACAGATATAGAGATCGCACTCTTTAAGTATTACAGTATGACCTTGCAGTGATGGATCATGGCAGTGATACACACTTCTGGTGCAGGTAAATCCTTCATTAGAAGGAAGTCTGCTTGTGATAGCTCTGTCACTGCCCAGGCCTGCTGCTCCTCCATCCCTGCCTTGAGGGAAGACAGGGAGTGTTTGGTAAAATTCTGAGTAGGACACAATGGAGATGAGAAGGGGAATTATGATATCATGTAGGAAAGCCTTTATATAGTGTTGAATTATAAAAATACATCCGGCAGTAATTCAGATGGTAGCACCATGCGCTTTACAAGACTCATGGGCATGGATTCCCAATGATGCAATAGGAGACCAGGACTTTTGCCTTTTAAGTAGATATACCAAGTAGATAAMAGGAAGCCATTCATTCATACCCAATAATGAAACTATCAATTTYGTATTTTAGCCTATTAAATCAATTATAAATCTTTAATCTTTTTTTATTATCCAATAGCCATTATAGAAATAAAATCATTCAGTAATATTTCATTTTTGTTAACATACCATCAAAGAAAGCAGAAAGTATCTGTTGAAATAAAATAGCACTCTAGACAACTCCCTGTTGAAAAAAATGGGCTATCAGATACTTTATTCTTTTAACTAAATTACTAAACTAACTTTTAACTCAATTGCATAGTCTTATGTTGTTAGGTCCTTAGAGCATGCTTGTGTCTTCTTTTGTGTTTAYACAAGGATAAGTAAATTGAGAGACATAGCTCATATGAGATCATGCAGAATGAAAAGTTTGAGGTTTTTTTATGCTGTTAGTTGGAAATTCCCGTACGCCTGTGAATCCCATGTGGGCTGGTTCTGTCACTTAGTTATACAGCATAGCACCGTGCGGGTGTGGATCCAGAGGGAATGCTCTTCACTAGGGAAATGAAAGCAGCAGGGCTGCTGCTCTTACTATGGATGACAGATATATTGCCTTTTTCACATGCTGTCTGTCAAGCCAAAGTTTTGCCTCACTTCCAGCATTCATGTCTTATGCAGAGACTAGGTATATGACTACATTAGGGAMCAACACAGGGCCAGGAAACAGGCTCAAGAATTGGCACATAATTATGGCACACTGTTTAATTAAATGAAAATTTTAATTTAATTGTTAGCGTGCTTCCCAGCCTGGGTTCAGTCCGGGGCAACTAGGTTTTCCCAGGCAGTTGCTGGGTGTGGCGGTGAGGGTTGCACAGACCAGGGTTTATATCCACAGGACAGTATATACGAGGTCACCCTGTTTGGGAGGAATAACAGATAACAGGTCCTGGCCAATTTTATTTATAAGTATAGATGCAGCCTGTGATCTCACTACAGCTTCATTTATAGGTGGCAGCTGACCTTACATGACACATCATTTTTAATAAGATACACATGTGCTGTAGGGCTCTCTTTTTCTCTCCCGCTTCATATCAAGTGTCATGAACCTTTGAGAACAGGAACTAGGGAAAAGGACCTGATATGAACTTGGGCTGGAGGAGAAGTGAGAACCAGAACTGACAAAAGTGCACTGGCTCCAATTTCATTTGGTCTGTAATGGGAAAAGGGTAGTAGTAAGATTGCATCCAATCTCAGCAGCTCCCTGTGTATTTCAAAGGACTAGGAAATATTTGGTACATAATAAAAAGCTCCCCTTCCAATCAGAGGAGATAATGGGGAAAAAGGTAAAACAATACTGCTTTTGCACTGAAGTCTCTTAATTGAAAGTATACAAACATAATTTATGTGCATGGCAGTGATAAGAAATTTTGAACTGAAAACACTCTATTATAATGTCAGCAATTAACTTGTCAATTTGTTAGAATTATTTCAATCGTATACAAGACTCTGCCAGGATATCCTGTTTACAAAATAGCTCCTGAATAGCATGCAAAATCCAATTCTTGCTAGTTTTATTCATACGAGATGTTCTGAGAGCAAACAGCATAACATGAGAGAGAGAATATTAAACATCTTATACAAGTTAAGTTGCAAACAGGGAAAAGTTGAGATGAGATCATTCAACGATCAACAGATAAATTGATAATTACCATTAAAAATCTTGCAGTCTTAAAACCTGTAATAATTAGGGATAGATAACGAATAGAACTGTTGGCTATGGCACTATATGTTAATAAAAACTTTATTTTTGTTTTCAATAGTTCTTTGGCAACATTAGAAATTACTGCCTTGAAATAGTTTGCCTTTATGTATTTCACAGTACGGTGGGAGAAATTACTGAAGGTGACTTGCCGCATCACTGGGTTTGGTCCTACACAGTAGAGGGCGAGAGGAACAGGGTAGTCTTTCCCAATTTCCCATCGTGCTGTGCTCTATCATGTGATGTTGCATCACAGTTATCACAGAAAACATCTCATGGATCACTTTTTCCCCATTTGGCTACAGGTTTATCTTACACTTCAGCTTGTCCTTCATTTCAAATCAACTACAGCTAAAACTATATGAGCAACCGTCATTGGTAGATGACCAGCTCTACCGCTCACCTTTACTATATCGACCGATTGCAGCAGGGTCCTGGCCCTGCGCTCCAGCAGAACTTTGAACTGCAGATTAAAAGGAAGTTAATGGCAACTCTGTGTCCCAGTACTGTGGAGTTACAGATGAATGAGAATAATACATGTAGGATAAAGAAACGTGCTATCATTACACTCCATCCAACAGTATTGGTTTCAGGAAGAAAATAAATTCTAAGAGGTAAAGGTTATGCCCCTAGAATACAAATATGTTTAAGAAATACAGTGAGTATATTTCACATCTATAGAAGAGTCTTAGAAGGGGGAATCGGAGAAAATAGGGCTGGAAAGGATTTGAGAAGGTCAGTTAGTCTATCCCCTGCTCCAAGGCAGGATCAGCTATATATATATATCATCCGTAATGGATGGCTGTGTTATGTCCTGCTAAAAAACACCAGTGACAGAGACACCACAACTCCCCAGGCAATCTACTCCATTACCCAACTATCTCACCATTAARGAGTTTATCTCTTGCTGTAGTGCAAGCCTCTGCTTATTTTTCTGTCACTGCTGAACAGGGAAAAARTTACTGAACAGAAAGCTAAAATGTGAATTTACTTCTTTCCGTGWAAGTGTTCTTAGCTATGTCCACCTGAACACGTGCATCCAGGTACTTGTTTGCTCTGCTTGGATCCCAGACTGGTGTTTTGTCAGCTAACTGTGTGTGTGATCATGTTGGAAAGATGCAGAGACTGAGCTTTTACATCAGGTAGTTTGTCGGCCAGCTCCAAAAGTAACCAGAGCAAACTCACCCCTCTTTAGACTTTTCTTTAGTCCTGAAGAATTGCATGTCAGTGGAGGTAACTGTGAGTTAAACCAAGACACACACGCTGTGGGGCACCGGTTGCTCCATAGGGAACACCCAAGTAGGAGGCATATCCAAAACACTAAGTTCTGAGGAGTGGCAGGGTGACAAATTGGAAGATCTCTCCACATTTTTCAGACCCAGTATCTGAAGCTCTGTGTACTGAGTAACGCAATAGGAGTCCAGCCATGCGCCTGGGGCAATGTGACAGGAAGCCAGCTGTAAAATGACGTGGAAGAGACACAGCACTAGGCTGCGCATGGGGAAAAACTGGTGTCTAGAGGGGCCCCTTAGGCACAGAGCCTTCCACAGAGGTGAGCCTGCTGCCCTTGGCTCCTGGGCTCTAATAAGGGCTTTTTCCAGCTCTGGATCTTGCCTATGGGATGCAACTAGTTGGTGAGTCAAGGCACAAAAGGATGTGTGGGCAACAGGGCCATTCGGAGCAGGATGTGTGAAGGTCACAGTGCAGGGAAGGTGATGTGCTGTAATTTCACATCCTTCCTTAATTCTCAGAAACTTCACTCTCATAGATTAGCTCTAAAAGAACTTTTGTGTGAAGTAGCTTCCTGAGCTTTCAACATGGAACAAATTGTCTCAGTTTTAATGTCTGATACGGAGGAAYTGGAATACTACAGATTCATCCATGAGCTCACTGTACATCGATTTCCCCATGTAGACATATACCTTATAGTTAAGAGTAGATTTTAGCTCAAACATGTTTGTCTTTCACCTGACATTTTCTTATTTTCTTCTTCTCTTTTCTGATTTCCTTTCTATATTTCTAACTGTCCTCAGTTTTCTCAAAGTAGGATATGAATTCCAATAGCTTTTGTATATTATTGGAATTATTGAAAGACAGAGTTCACTCTTCCCTAACAGTAAAGATATAGGTGACAAAGTAAAGATATYAGGCGACAAAGGTACAAGAACACCTTACACTTTCTCTAACCTTAGTTAATCCTTTATAGGACATATGCTTCATAAAACTATGAATTGATACAAGACTATTTTAAAAACAAAAAATTCTAAACTGCTCTGAGTCAGAGCTTTGATCTTAACCATGAATTTTCTAGATTTCATATTTGTGTCCATGTCAAAAAAGTGAACACATTATTCTGCCAAAGAGTCCCTATTCCCACCAACTGAACAAAATAAAAATCACCTAATGAATTCTACAGACCTGTGAAAAATGCATATGCATACACTTATTTCTTTCAGAAACCTTTACAGTGTTTCTATTGTTTCTAATGCATACATTGGTATTGTGAACGCATSCCACGTAATAAAGAGAATTACATTAACAGAAACATAACAGATATCAGAACATATCCCTTGTCCATGGAAGCAGTGTACCTCAGTACTTATACCACCTGACACTTTACAAATTGTATTCTTCTGTCAGTCAAAAGGTGGATATTTTTCCCTCAAAACATATACATTTTATGAATGTAGATGATAGGAATGTCTATACCTAAGAAAAATATTCTCAGTGAAAGTTTTATTGAAATTCATTATTCTTTTGACATCCGGGCATATGGCTGGGGAAGATTTTTTTCACTTTATAAAAATATTTTGCTTTCCTCTGGCATCTTACAGAATTTAGTCTTATAGTGAAGCTTGAAAGARTCACTTTTATTTATGATTAATAAAGTTATATATGTATATGTGACTTTTCAGCATTTAGTTTTAAGATGGAATATATGTGTAAATACACAAATACAGAGAGAATACATGAAGAAAAAATTTATTTGTACAATATTGTATTTTTCAAATAATTACTCATGCACATAGGGATCATGGAAATGGGAGAGTTTGAGTACAACAGAGAATAAATTAAGGCCAGAGCTCTTCCGTACTTCTTGCAGCAGAGAAATGTTCTTTCCCAGTTTTAAATCCATATAAACAGACTTTTTTAAGCCATTAAAATCCACAGAGGTTTGAGATTCTTCTCGTTGCTAGGATTCCCAGAACATACACTTTCTTAAAACAAAATGTTTTCCTGAGACATATCCCCTTTTCCTTTTCTACAACAAAGTAGATAAAATAAGGCAAATAGCCTAAAATATGGCTTTTGGCCACCAAGGCAAAGAGCACTGCAAGAGGTACGATGTCATTAAAAATTTGTAAAGCACTGCTCAATCTGCAGGCAGTGCAGGGTGATGCAGATCATTTATTCCAGGCAGCCTGATGCTGCCTGTTACAGTTGTTACCTTTGGGCACCACATCCAGTTTGTAACGGTTCATTTTCTTACCGGTCTTTTGGGACGTGGCAGCTGAGTAAGGGAATAGTCCTGAGTTCTGGAAGTGTGACTGCAACCTTGTCTCTCTGTATGAGGATAAATGCTCCTTTTACTCAGGTCTGTGAGGAGATACTGCAGTCTGGGTTTGAATATTTATGAAACCTTTAGACAAAAGGTGCTGCATATTGCAAATTACAGGTGTAGGACTAAGCCCTGAAGTCTTTTTTTTTTCCATTTGCCCAATCAGGAGGATTTTAACTGAGTAAGGTTTTGGCCTGTTTATTGTTATTAATGAATACTATGAGAATTATTCCAGCTCATTTTCTCTGTTTTCAGAAGGATTTAGACTGTTCCAAGTTGCATTAAGGAAAGCAAAATCAGAACCGATCATTTCCCTGGATCTGTGTTGAGGGCCTGAAGCATTTTTAGCTTAGGACAAATTAAAATTCCTTGCTTATGCATTAAATCGGCGTATGGAGAGTTTATATGGGGGATAAAAGAGATGGGGTAGAAGATGCTCGCTACATGACTCATGATCACAAGCATTCAGCTCAGAAGAGTGAGCTCAGCCTTGCCCAAATGTCAGGGGGTGGGTGCTCATGCGGAGGAGCAAACTCCTCGCAGCGTTGCCACTGCAGGTTGCCTTTGCCCCACAAGGGGCAGGGGGTTACTACACGCTGTAGTATACGTGAACAGCAAATTAAAAGCCGACGAACATGCCTGCAGCACAAACACAGGCTATTTTAGCACCCGCTGAAACTAGGGTAAAGGTTGCAGCTGGGTAACAAATATTCTGGCAGCCCCTGTGCAGGCGTGAGAAAGGAAACCCCGGATGCTGAGGTCTGCACTATCAAAGGCTATTCAGCTCGTATTAATTTTTAAACACCATAAACTGCTTGGCTTGAACAGGCATAATACAGGCATAAAATAGCATTGATAACATTGTTTAATAGGAAGGCTTGAAACAAGCTGCTGCTGACACAGTTCTTTTGAAGACAACTCCAGCATTGCTTTTCCACGACGGCAGCTTATTTTTGAGCTATTAGGTATCAAAGCGGCTGAATACCCGCTGTGGAAATATAAACCAGCACCAACCAGTTTGTTCCYATTGCTGTGCTCCTCCTCAACATGCTTCAGCAGAAACAGGATAATCTGCTTTTATGGCCGGACTGCACTGCATGGGTCAGCTTAAATTCCCACGCTTGGACAGTACCCGGAGGGTTTACCRCACCTGAGCGTGCAGAGAGCAGCGAGAGACAGGCAACGCTGGCCTGGAAGGCAGAAAGTGACGGTCCTAGCCTTCAGTCCTGAGTGGGTCTCGCTGCAGGMACATCCTTCCTCCTGCCCTTCGTAAAGTCAGGCTTGAGGCAGGTCTGAGCCCGGCAGCCAGGCTGACGTGCRACCTGTGGGGTGGGGGAATTCGCCGCAAATGCACTGTACAATAAATCTCAGTTTAGGGAAGGTATACTCGCTTCTAGTTTGATGTGCACTTAAGAACATACTTTGCCAAAGGCAAGTTTTTCTTAAAGAGTGYTAAGTATTAATTATTCGCAGAAGGCTGGGCAGATAGTCTCTGTTTACTTCGGAAAAGCGGGGTGTTTCAGGGTAAAGCTAGTGTTGTTTCCTATTTCTCAGAATATCAATGGACTTTTACCTGTGCACTCTGTAACTTGGCATGTTGTGCTATCAGGAGCTCTAGTGCTTATTTGTTCTGGTTCTTCCAGCAACCTTCTATATCTCCCTTGCTTCACGCTGGAAAGAGAGGCAGGAGAGATTACGGGCTGCAAAGTACATGATGTTGTTTTGAACACATTTTTGGAAGAGAGAATGATCTTCTGGAATTTTCTTACCAGTTCAGTCTCTCCCTGACTGAATTAATGCCAGTGACTGACAGCGTTAGCCCTTCACACAACAGAACCAGTGTTTGAGGCTTTGCTCCAAATGAAATACAAGCATTTTCTAGAAGAAGCTGCATACAATTTAAAAAGGATGATCTGGTCTGCCACATATGAGGCAGACCAGATTGAACCTGTTACAATAAGTTCACAGAAGGGTCTTTTGGCATATCCAGGTGAGATGGAGAGTCAGTCCATTTTCCGAACAAATTTTGTCATAACCACGCCATGTGCTTTTGAAGCCACTCAGTGTAAAATAAAACAGCTGCAGAGAGGGTTGCAGTAAGAGTCTGGACAAATATGAACTACAGGTCAAATTATACAGAAGGTGTTTGATACTACAAGACTTCCATAAAGTACTTTAACAGGCTTTCAACAAATGATTTGTTCCACATATATCTTTGAAMGGTACTTACCTAAAAGGGCTCAGCCTGAATAAAGTACCTAGTTGTCAGTTGTACCACCAAAATGGTACAGCAGTAGCTGAATAGAAGACGACAGGAAATATCAGCTACTGCAGTATGCACCTAGTGAGGTATTTTGACTTTTGGGGAGTTAAAAACTCAGCTGGTTAGTGCGTGGTGCTACTAATGCCAAGGTCACGGGTTCAATCCCCGTACGGGCTATGCTGAGGGTTGGACTAGATGATCTCTAGAGGTCCCTTCCAACCTTGCCATTCTATGATTCTCCCTGTAGATGAGAAAAAAAGGCTTGCTTTTTAACTCACAGTACTAGAAACTGTGTAGAGTAGGTCAAATATCAAGGAATCTCAGTTTTTAGGGTTCAAAGCCTTCATAAGGCAGGTACCATTTTTAAATATCCCATATACAAGATAATTTGGAGATTTTTAGTGGTACAGGTTGACTACTACACAGAATTGTCGTCTCAGTTATACATATCCTTTGCAAGATTAATCAAATTGCCCAAAGGATGCCTTGCTGTCTGAGTGTTAGAGGACAAATATATAACCCTGGCTTCTTCCTGCCCTGCTGGAGTCCTACATGCCCCCACAGTGGCAAGGATAATGCAGTCCTGGAGTGTACAGCCTACAGTGCTACCAACCTTACTTATAGTGGAGGGAGGAGCACTCTGGCAGTGTTTCCTTCAAAATGGCAAAGAAATTCTGGCCCTTTGGAAGTTTTACATTAAATGATGCTGACCATGCTTATAATCTAAGCAGAAATCTATGCCTTTTTTTAAGTAAGTAAATTCTGTTAAAATCCACTGCTGCTGTAGGTAATGGGATCGTTAAGATAGGAATGGCTTTTGGAATCCAGCTCCTTTCTTGTACCTCAGACTAGATAAACTAGCTGTACTAGAAATCCAGAAAAGATTAACAATTGACAGTTGACAAAAGTAAGGGTGGGAAATTTTGGATGGCATTCTCCCTGAGATGGAAAGCTGGCAGCATGGAAAAATACAGGCAGGTTGGCAAGAGAAGTGACAGAATCTCCCTGTTTTGYTGTCTTCAAAGCCGAATGCTTGAAATATTTCCTGAAAGATATTTTTCAGCCAAATGCTGGGCTCAGCAGAGGCCAGTATCCTGTGGCCTCTGTCATATAGGAGCTTGGATGGGATTATTTACCAGTCCTTAAACTGAAGGAATGTATGACACAAGAGGAACACTCCAGCCCAGTCAGTGTGGGCTGTATGAGAAAGGCAAGATAAAGCAAAGACTAGGGAGAAAGGCAAGATAAAGCAAAGACTAGGGAGAGCAATGAAGAGAGGAAAGAGATAGAACATTTACAGTGTTATAAATCAGATGTGAATCCCTTGACACCAATACTTATTTCAGTGCAACAGCGAAGCAATACTGATATGTGGCTACACTGAAAAGCTTTGCAAGGGAAAGAATAATTTTTTTTCAAATCTGAGACTCTCAAGAGGTTTTAAGAAAAAGCAAAAATGGTAAAAATAAGCATTCACAAAGCACTTCTTAATTTTAACAGTATATAAAACAACTTAGTAATGTGTGATGTATACAAGTAATCRTGTTGTATTTCAATGGTTTCCCCAGTATCACATGATATGTAGGTAAATATAGCTTTTTCCTGTTGCTGGTAGCTCATAAAGTATTGATAACAATATACATGAGTAGTGCAATAAGTACCAGAGAAAACAATGTGGTACATATTGCAAAGAACCAATAAGCAACCAGTAGTGTAAAGCTAAATGTGAAATGACTGCCTCCTCTTCAACACTGCTCAGGGATGATTGTGATTTTCAGATATGATCTGTTCAGTCAAATTAAAGTCTGATGACTGCCTCAAGATGTCCATTTATCACCCAAAGTAAATCAGACTGAGAGAGCAGTCAACAATGTGTGATTATATTCAAAGGCAACTCATCAGCACCTATGGGTAGAATCTGCAGCAGCAGTCAGATAAGGGGGGCAGGAAATCAGAGTGCTACAATAGATCATGTTAGGACAGGATATTATGGAATCTCAGCTTGGTTCATAAATATAAAATAATGAACTACTGCTTTCATAGCCTGATCTGTCAAACTGTATTAAAAAACTTGGAAAAATGTTATTGCCACATTTTACACTGGAAGACTTGGAATTAAATGGAGTGTACAGAAATAAGTACACCTGCTTTTTTAGTATGCAGAACTGTGAAAGAAAAAGAAAAGGAGGATCTAGTATGTTATATTAATTTTTAAACTATGAGCTCTTCTTTACTTTTTGTCATTCARTTTTGTTTCAAATCTTACAAAACCTTTCTGTGATCTTAAATTTGAAGGCTCTACTTGTAAATCTGAAAAGTTCCTCAGAACTGTGGTTTAGTGCGTATTTAAAGAAATCAGAAAAAAAAATGATTCAAAAAAATGGTGAAAATATATATGGAATTCTTATCCAAGCATTTGTTGGAGATTGCGAAGAATGTTTGAGCAGAAAGTCCAGCCAGCAGATGGAGGATCAAGGTAATTGGAGGCAACTGGAATCAACAGGTGGAAACCTGAGAAATATCTGAAAATAAAACCTTAAGAAAGCTATTAATTTTACTCAACGCTCTATGTCTTCCTTTGTCTTACAAAATGCAGAAGTTGAAAAGCATGACCAAAATGGACATGTTAAGTGCTGAGCTGAGTATACAGATGGGAAAGAAAAGAAATCCTTTACCGCAAATCAGATAGCCTCTATGCAAGCTGTCATAGCCTGGCAGGATGAGCCCAGGCACATTTAGAAGGGCCTTTGAATGTAATAGCCTCTGAAGAGCTTCTACCTCGTCCTCTGAACCACTGTAATACAAGCACTGAACTTCACAACAGGAAGAGATCTACACCACTGGGCAAACATCTGCTTATATTTACACAGACCTATTCTCTGCAGCACTTCTGAGGACAAAGCTTAATTTTCCATGTCACACAGCCTGTGCAATGCTCTTCAGGGTAGACAGAAAGCACCAACTAGAGAAGAAAACTTTGAAGTGTCTGAGCCATCATAGGCACTCCCACACAAAATCTGAATAATTCACCAGCTGGACTATCCCCACTTAAAGTGCCTAGGGCACCTGAATTAGAAACGTATCTGAAGACTGCTGACAAGAAAGGCCAGCTCAGTTATGGATGAACTAGAAACTGCTCTCAGATAAGGCTGCACAAGGAGGTAGGAGGAACTTGTGTGTATATGAAGAGGGACTTGCATAAGGGACTTGCTAAAGATTTCTACCTCTGCAGCCACTTAGGCTAGAAAAGAGCTCTCTATATTAACTGCACAGACTCTAAAATACTCATTAAATCACAGTGAATGTGGCAGCATTTTCCACACTACAGTGAGCTGATTTTATAGAAATGGCATACCTGCCCCCATAGCAACCTAGCTGCCTTCCAAACTTAGTTATGTACTTGAACTCCACATGGACATTGGGGTCATGAGGACAGAATTGCATACAACTTGCAGAAGAGGATTTGCACTATCTTCACCATGCAGATGAGCACTACATATCATGGATGCCAGTTTCACTGGAATGAGTGTGTTCTCTTGTTTTTGAGAAGAAAGGATTGCAACTCCAAAACATGTAGTAGCTGTGCACATGGTCACTCATGTGTACGTGAATTGGTAGGGGTTCTCAGATATCATGCAGTATGATGGAACTGTAGCCCATATGATTACACTAATTGTTGGCATTCCCTAGGGAACATTGGGTAGAGATATATGCTATACATCCTAGCACAGCTGAGCACTTTATTCCTCCTGAATACAGTAAAAATGTCCCTGATGTTGTAGATGTTGACCAGACAGGAAAGGAGCAGATGGTGGATGCCTACAGACTTTCATCACTTCCACAGCCACAGCAGATTTACTAACATCAGATTTCTGTGCCATGGGTCCGTAGGAGTCTGTCAGGAACAGTTTCCAAAAAAGAAATGCCCGTACATTTCTAGATTGGGAAAAAGGACATAGAAAAAGGTGTGATGCATCTCCAGCACTGAGCAGTTTCTGAGATAGAAGGTAGTCTTTTACATAGAGAAAATAGCAGCACAGGGATGTAAATCACCAGGAGGGGCTCGTGATGCATGCCCACAASCATTAAGACTTGGCAAAATTGAGTMTGGCAGTGGCATCTGCCATGCTTCTTGCATATCAAAAAAACACAGAAATTCAGCTGGTGCTGGCACAACTTATGAAGAGTGAAGTCTAGGAGATGTGGTAGCTAACTGGCCTCTGGAAACCATTTGGGGTGGTAAGTTTTGCTATCCTTGATTCTGGAGCTGCCTAGAGCTACCTGCTGCCTCTCTTGTCCTTCACCAACCTCACAAGTTATAACTTGTAATGCATTGAGATCAGTGTAGTTGCTGGTAGCAAGACGGTAGCAGATAATGATCCTGTATAGTCTGTACAGAAGTAAGAGATCTAACAGTTTTCAGGATAGTAATCATAACCTTGGGAACTTCATCCTGTATGAAGCAGCAACGTAACAGTGGCAGACTACGGGAGCTGCACATTTTCAGGCTGACACAAAGAAGATRCTGCAGCCTGGGGCCTCCTTACGTGGTCATGGGGACAGTGTAGACGTGGCATAATTCTGCTTTTCCTTGCCTTGCAGCACAGCAATTCCATGGAATAAGAAGCTCTCTACTGAATGCACAATTATCTGCATGTAACATTTCAGTGTAATTCATGTGTTTAGATAAAAAACAGTGCTAATAATACATTTCCAAACTTTATTACAGGTTTCTTAAAATTTGAGTGCTTTGCTTTCAACTTTCAGATCTGCTCTTCTGTAAAAAATGTGAGATTTCCAGTTGGTGTTAAGATTGTGCCTTTTTCTTCTACAGGCCAGAAGTGACAAAAATGACTCTAATRATGCTTTGGCAAGAAATTGTGAACTTGCAGATGATGGAATTTTTGAGCCAAAGGCAGCCAAGAGTCACTTCTTTCCAAGCTGAGTTTGCTGCCAGTGCGGAGAACAGGGTGAGCCAGATTTTATTTAATACCTGGAACGGAAGGGTAGGGGAAGCCACAAGAACAAGAATTCACTCTGTGAGAACACATCTGCTTCACAGCCCCGTCATGCTTCTTACTGGCTGCCGGTGTCACCCAGTTGCTCCTTGTAAGCCCTGTTCTTCTCACAGTTCAACTGCAACAGTTGACTCTTGCTTTTGAGCTTGAGTGTTTGTAGGCATCCTTTGGCCTCCACTATGGTATAGAGGGACCAAATTATAGCATAGTTGCTGATTTCCAAGYTTACTACTACAACAAGTGAAATGTCTGACAAAAACTGAATGCTGGAGGTTTAACAGTTCAGTAGAGAACTTCCAAATAAATGAATTAAGGGAAAGGAAACAAAGCTTTAAAAATTGCCAGAGACTGCTGTTCTTATCAATTTCAGAACAATAGCATGGTTTTCACTTTAATACAGAAAATGAGCAATATTCTGCAATCATATTTTGTAAAAATATTGCCATGTTCTGCAGTAAGATTTTCTGATCTTTATTTTGCTCATTTTTTTGTACTGCTGGCAAATTAAGAAGTCAATATAGTATAATAAAGGGCTTAATTTTTGGACACGATTATAATTAAAATGAATGAGTCAATGAACTGTATCTGAATCACTGCTTTCATATTCAAGAATGAAGTTTGGTTCACTTGATATTCTGTGTCTATATTAAAAGCACTCCACTTTCAGACAAATTAAAAAAATGTAAAACTGTGTCCATGCAGTTGCATGCAGTTCAAAACGGCATCCGTATGCAGTCAAAATCACAACATTTATGTGTATAGAACTTGTTCTTGCTTGTTTTTTAACTTATCCCTGACTAGCTCACCCTGCTCTGTGTGCTGTGCAGATGGATGCACAGCTTGTTTTTTTATATTTCCTGGAGATACTTGATATTACAAATTGTGCATAAAACAACATGCTTAAAGATTTAAAGAACTGCATTTGAACTGCTCTCATTTGTGAGTACTTTCTTTTTTGAGCTAATTACTGCTAACCAGTACTTTATTATATATCCACAGATTTTAAGAGTTAAAATAAAACAGATTGGTTTTGGAGAATGAATCTCTTCAACAATATATATAAAAAACCCTGTAATATCTTTTCCTCAAGTGTTTGGCATTCTTGGGTCTCTCAGTTGAGACCATAGAAATAGAAGTCCATTGAATAACTGAGGAGTACCTGCACCCAGATCCTCAGAAGTATTTAGAAATACTTCTCTGGATTTCTCTCCAAGCTCTGTTCCTTTTAAAGGGCACAGTAGCAAGTTGGTGAGTTATAGAACAGATGTGCAGGAGCAGAAGCCAACGTTGAGCAAAACTACTTCATTTTGGCAGTTTACCTAATTTTTAACCTCTCTGTGCTTGTCTCAGTTGCAATAACAAAGGTCTTTAAAACATGTGGAGCTACCTATTCCTGAAGGCAACTTTTAAGAAAGCTGAAGGTATAATGACAAGCTGTTCTTATTAATGATTATTTCTCAAACTGAGGATTGATACTTTTCTGAAGGTCCTGAAAGGGTTCAAAGTGGGTTGGCCAGATATCATGTGGCAGCAGGTCTCTCTCTCAGTTGGCAGCAGCTGTCACATTAACAAGTGAGGACAGGCTGTGATYAGTGACTGCAAGATTTTACTCTATCCAGGGAACTGATAAGTACCTTACATTGCTGACAGCAGTTCATTTTCTCCAAGGTGAAGGAGTGAACATGAACACTTGTAGCCAATTATAAGCACTTCTCCTCTGGCTGATCTGGAGGAGCTGGGCTGCTGGCAGGCTGGCTAAAGAGAATTGAATTGAACCAAGCGGAGGTGACATTTTCGGAATTGCATAATCCTGTTCTAGGTATTTCTAGTCACTTGCTGAGTTCACATGCTCGACTCTGCATTTGTGCAGACAGTGATGTGTCAAATTGATCCAGCACTTCTCCCCACTTCATTTACTCCCACCTTTCTTTGATTGTACAAGCGATTGGAGYGCATCTGTTGGTAACAAAAAAAGAAAGCAAGTATAATCAATAACAATGGAGAGATGAAGCCTGAATCATTTGTTAAAGCTTGAAACTTTATTTTCTGAGGATTTACAAAATTTGTCAGAGATGGAAATAGATAATACAGGTTTTGGTCAAATGTTTCTTCAATCCTAAATAGCACTCCACTTCTATAAGCACAGTTTAGATCAAGACTCTATACAGCTCTTTTGTGGATAATAATGAATTCTTTAAGCATTTAGTGGTACTTGTAGATAATTATAGGCACCAGAAAAAGGCAAGTGTTTGAAAGTTTCCACTTTCACAGAAAAGTGTCAGGTGACCTTCTTTTCACATCCAGAATAAGTATAGTGTGTGCACTGGCAGTGCAAATTTCCTGTCCTATGTTTTTTCTAGAGTGATTTGGACTAGATGTKAAAGGATAGCAGTCTCCTCATTAGTCTTTAGGCATTTGTTAAGGCTATCAATAATGTAGCCAGTTAATAGCAGTGGCACAGAYGAATTATACGTATGGTGCCATATGAACATTTCACATGGAAAGAACTGACGACACTGACTCATTTTATATGTCARCAAGTTATCATCAGCTCATAACAACAACTATCATCATATAGGGTAACTTTTAATCAACAGCAACATATCCATATATTTCTCTTGAGCTGATCTGCAGGTGACAATTTTCAATACAATATCAGCCACTGTAAAGGTACTGTGTTATTAAACAGACAGTCAGTACTTCATTTTCACTAGCCAAAAGGTATGTATGTAYGTATGTATGAAACTCAAAGTTTCATACTCACCGTTATCCCTGATTTCATTACACCCAATGTTTGTATTGCAGAGGATGTTCTTCTACAACAAAGTCTCTGAACAGCCTGGTTCACAAGGTGTGGGAATTGCTGAGTATTGTGTGCAAAATTATGAAAAAAACCACATTTTCAAACTCAGCATCCTAAATTTTAGGTAATGTAGATCTGTGCTAAGTCTTAGAGAAAACTGTAAAGAAAACCTCAGATGGATATACAGATATATGTAAAGTTTTTAAAAGCTTTTTTAGCAGGTTTTGTCTTGGTAAAATAATATTTCTCTATYCTAAAGGAGATTTCAGAAAATCATGATTTTGGTTTACAGCCTGGTTCCATAATAGAAACATTCTTACAAATGATTGGTGTGCCAAAAAGAAACTGAAACTCATTGTGAGTTTGAAATTCTGTATAATTTTGCTAATTAATGCTGCTGAGTGATTAGTTATTCTTAAACAACTTCTTCAATCAGCTTTTTTTGTGTTTTAATTTTGAGCTGTATGTAAACTAGTAGAACAATGGCATCATCGAACTTGCATCCAGATAAGATCATACCAACTTGCTCAAAGGTACCTGAGAACATATTTGTCACAGGTCACAGAAGCATGTTGCAATGACTCCTATAAAAGAATAARTTATTTCTCAAACTGAACTTTCTTCACTGTGCAGGAGGGAACACATATCTTCATTATACAGCCCTGAAAGCAGAGTAAAAGAAAAAAACCCTACTGCTTACTAAACCAGAAGTATAGAAGAAAAGAATCTTAAGTCCACTTCTTGTACTTCTTCGGGTAATATATATTTTTGATAGGTCTATTGTTTCCACTGCAAATACTTAATTACATCCCTCCCTTATTAATTTATAACTCCCATGTAACCTACTGAAAACTGGAGCTTTTTCTGGACAGTATCTCTTCGGAAATACTGTAGATATACCTGGATAATGCAATTCTAGCAAAGCTATGCCTAGTTTTGGCGATGATTTCTCCAAAGGACCATTAACAGAAGGCAAAAATTGCCAAACTGAAATTTCATTCTACATCTGGGCATGATCTGATATCATTTTATGACTAGGTAATCACTTAAGTGGACTTTAAAAGACAGTGATTTAATTTGCTTCAGGCTATAACTGGAAGTCACATTGACATGTGAGTGTAGAGGAATTAGTATGATATAGAGGTAGATGGTATGATTAGTATGATGTAGAGGTATTAGTATTTGAGGAAGTCTCCTGATCCACTGCTCTGGCACGGTAGCCAACTTCGGTATTGCTATTCTTCCTTATTCTCCCTACATACAGGCAGGGATAGATTAATCTATGAATTCCTACCATCTTTGTCATTAGTCCCTGGGCTGGGCTCATGAACATCACAGTTTGAGAAGTTGTTCAACACAGCTGTTAAGCCATCATTTTTCCAAGTTTCCTCTAATCATTTCCTTTGTTCTTCGAAGATTCACTCTCCATTAGGCCATTTTAAATTGGATGACGCCAGGAAGCCGGAATAAGTTTAACAGTAATCTTTTTCCCCTTTGTGTCATCCTCTTTCTCAAGGCAAAAAGCATTTGCCTTTCACTCTGCATGCTTATTTGATACTCATCTTGTCGTCTTCTGGTCAAGGGTCGAAGACGCGGGTGTCTGTGACAGCGGGACTTTTCACAGTCGTGAACTGGCAAAACAACTTGTCCATGGAAGGAACAGTCTTTATAAGACTTAGAGACTTTCAAAAAACTGCATCTCTGAGCTCTAAGTACAATCCTGTAAGTCCTTCACTACCATTTACATTGCATTTGCTTTGAACCAGTCATTATATTTTAATTCTTTAAATGTAACCACAAGACAGCCATATGTCCCGTATCATATTCCCTAGGACATTTTCAACTGTTTAACAATTAGTTAATTGTCTCTGGTTTTGTCAGAGCTGCTGTTTCACCTTGTCTCTCCATTCACTATAAAGTGAATGTTGAATTGTTCTGTAAAACTTTGGTGGTTTTGGTCTTTAAAGTTTATTAATATTTTTGGTGATTTTAAACTTCCGTTTTTTGTAACAAAATTCTTTGGAGGGAGTAGATATGATTGCCTTAGACACGAGAGGATAGGAAACAGGAGGAGGAATGGAAGGAACAAAATTAGTGTTAGTCTAAATCTGTGATCTCATACATAATAAATTAGTGTATCTTTTCAATTGCTGCCAATTCCCATATTCTGTAGAAAGTTAATTTTCACACAGACTGTGAAATGCTTTCCCTATTTCTAAATTTACAAAGGATCTGTCAGACTTGTACTCATTCCAGAAACTTGCGACTTTAGTTTAACCGCATCACAGGCAGAATGTAGGGAAAATTTCCACTGAAGCAAGGTGAGGAATTTGGACTATGCAATTCCTGTCTTGTACTTCTTGTAGCTGAGATTGAATTTTGAAGACCATTTTGCAACTGTTGTATTTCAATATTTTTAAGATAAGTTAAAAAGTGCATATCATTCACCTCACTGACAAATTAGAAAGTGCCTAAATTCAGCCATTTGGAAGTTCTTGCAGTTCCCSTGTGTACTCTTTATTGCTCTCTTCCTGTTTTGGACCCTGAACTCCACAGGAGGCAGGCTGGGCTGTATTGCAGCTATCAGTAATGCAAAGAGCTGTAGCCTGAGGCACCCCAGCAACACTCTGATAAACAAGAGAGGACAACACACCCTTAACAGTTCAAACATGTTTATTCAAACAGGTAAAGGGAAGACTGGGTCAACGACCAAAAACAAACTTAGAAAAGCAAGACAAGATAGGAAAACAACAGTATGCAGATAGAATGAACAGTGCATAACATAACAAAACATATACTAACAAAATAACACACAAACTGTCTAAAAGGGCTGCTAGGTATAAACATGTKGGTACATATGCAACCCAGCGTGAAGAGGATCTTCACCTCCAGAAAATGCTGCCAACTATGCCTTCRCTGCCTGTGACCTGAGTTGGTGCTCAGGGTCGGAGTCTCATGGGATGCCTTGAGAGGTGTGAGCTTGGCTCCCTTTCCTTTTTCATGGAGGCAGATTAAGGTGCTGAGGCTCAGCAACAGTGTCAAGTGGGGCTGACCCTTGCACCAAAGGGCTGCCAAAGAAGCTGCTTGTCTGGTTCTGTTCTCTCCTCTTCTTTGCCCCTAGGGAGGTCCTAAATTGTCACAGAAGCAGGGRTTAGCAGTGCCTCGTTCTATTCTTTTAATTCCTGACATACTGGACATTTCAGGCAGAGAGCCCTCCCTACTTGTTTGGAGCTTCTGAATGGAATCATGCACCATTAGCTCTTGCTATGTTAGAAGACCTGGCACTGGGATGTAGAGGCAGCTTTGCAGCAGCCTGAACAAAAATGTTGCAATCAACAGTATCTGTGGAGGTGAGAAACACTATGCTAGATCACCCTAAGGTCTAAAGAAATGCAAAAACTAGATTAGCCCTAATTAGCCACCTGTACTCTAATGTTAAATTTTGTAGCTTTGCAAATRTATGCCTAGGCAAGACTCAGTTTTTTGCAAGTTTATTGGGCTCTGGGCCTCTTACAGCAGGCACCAGTAAGGCTATGTGAACTAATCCATAAATTAATGCCAGGGAACTTTGTCAGGGACCAGACCATGATTCTCTATACTGTTAAATTGTTAGAATGGTGATGATTTGGGGTTTTTCCTGGCTCCCTCCCAAACAATTCTCAGGCACRGTTTGGTATTTAAAATAGGCAAGGGACCATTCTTCACAGGCAATTTTGGATGTAACCATCCTATTTTGCAGTGTAAACCAGTGTGGATATGGGACATTTCATGCCATTCCCTGCCTAGTTGTGAGATGAGAGAATGATTCTAAGCACATTTAATCTAATAGCTCAAACTCTAAGGGTGTGATATTTTTTWAAAAAGTAACAGAGGCTCATCAGCCCTAATAAGCTGTGTTCTGAGGCCAGCAAGTTAAARTACATAGGTAAGTAGGGTAAGGAATGGAGGATGTGGTCTATCACTGTTATGTGAGAAGTGCTACAATCTATTGTGCCCCTCTGCAGGCTGATCTGAGTTATGGGTAGATCAAGACATTCATGTTGGTTCATGTCTCCCCATAGAAAATGGAAGATATACGAGACATGTAATGCCATGCTGGATGTGTTTTATTGTATAGTTGCCTTGAACCATGCAGTTCTGCAGCTGTAGCCTATTGCTGTGATGTGCTTTTGGGATGCTGGAATCCTTGAAGGCTGCCCACAGTCCAGAACTACCTACAATTTCCTGCTGCATGTGAAGTTTTCTACTTTATAAATGTGTGACTCACATCTGGCCAACATCAAACAGCCTATTTCAGAAGTAGTTCAAAATCTGAGGAAGCCAAGTGGCAGACTGATGGAATACATCTGCTCACCATGACTGAAGAACATCGTGTTATTTTCCTGAAATTCTGAACCTACCTATAGTATTCCTCATCTTATTCTGCTGCTGTGGAGGATGGGCATGAACTTCCTTTTTCCTTTGCCAGGGGGCCCACTATTTGTCATTGCTGTCAATGTTTGGCCTGCCTTTAACAGTCCATGGACTGAGGAATCCGTTAGAGTATGGCTAAAACTTGTCTAGACATGTCTTAAGCACAGTTTGTTGATGGGAGATATCTCTTCCTGACACTATGGCTTAGATTCSGGTAGAGGGAAAGAAAGCTTTCCTGGAGAGACTTCTGGAATGGGGAGAAAGATCAGGTCCCACTACTACTTTAAGAGTCATGCCATAACACCACAGGAAACAGCAYTAGTGCTGGAACTGCTGCTTATGGAGCTGCATGGTGCTTGTGATTTCAGAACACATAGTGCATTATTTGAAACTGCCACCACTGCACCTGGCCTGATGTGGAATGTCAAATATACATGAGTTGATTTCTGATGTCTGGGATGCTCTAACAGCATCAGGAGATAAGCATGCATATTTGAATTAGGCAGGTGGAGATGATGCTGTAACATGCTTTGATGCTAGGCAGTTGCCTTGCCATTGTGTTGTGTCAGTTGCTTTGTTTTTCAGGGACAACACATCACCCTAAAGTGTGATCAGCACAGATTTCCCTATCATATCTGGAGGAGACAAAACCAATACAAAGGAGAACAAGGTGGTAGAAGAGTGACCTGTCCACATAAGGCTGCTATGTTCTTTGGAAAAGATGGCTTTCACTATATCAGAGGACATTCATCATTTATGTACACCCCAGACAAATGTCATTTTTTTCCTTCTCAGGAGTTATTTCTCACTTATTCCAGTAGAATGAGCTCTCACATCTATGTATACTTTAAGGCTTGTTTCCTTCCCAGAAGCCAGTGYGTGAACAATTTCAGGAAGGTCCTTCAACACTTAACAGAACAGTTGTATGGGCTGTGCTAGAATTTCCTCTGATGTGATTTCTGATGGACAGTGGTCCAGCATCCTAACGACCCTCTTTGGACTCTATAAGACTTAGCACATGATTGGAGATGGGGCAGAAGCAAAGGAGCTTAGAGTGCCATTCCACAAAAGGGAACAGAGATTGCCTGAGTACAGGGTGCAGCTTCCTTACCATACAGGGCTCTTCATAACATAAGCAATCTGATGAGCTCTCCTGACAGTTGGTTCTAACCCAAATGTAGATATATACTATCTTTGGCTTCTTAAATTTGAAATAGTAGGGCTCTGTAGAGTGTCTGCTGGCCTGGACCGGCTCGGTTGCTACGCTAGTGAGACATTTTCCAGCTGCAAAATTATGAATATTGGCTTCTTGTTCACARACTCCTAGATTCATTTTGCATTTCATGCTGTTTCATTCTGAACATCTGGTCTGGTGACAGAGCAACTAGTGAAAAAATGAGGAGATATCAAATATAAGAGGATGTCAAAGGTGTCACATCTCAGTGTGACATACTGTGGGGCATGCTAGGCTATAGCATCTTCTAAGATACCTTTGCAGAACTGTGCAGCTGTCAAGTTGGGTCAGATTAGGCAAGGTTGAGCCCATGTTGCGTGCAAGTACTGTAAGAGAGTAGGTACAGAAGTCAGCTAGAACAGAGCCTGTGTCTGTGCATCAAAATGCATGCTTTAGAGGCAATCAATGGCATGGGATTTGACAGCAAAATTGGCAACATAGCATGTCTACACAGACACATCTGTGTGAAGACTCTGGGAGCTGCAGGGAACAGCCTTCAGCATAAATCTGGAATGAAGCCAAAATGTACATGTGAATTCAAAAAAAAAAAAAAAAAAAAGGTCTCAGCTATTGTGAAACCTCCTCTGATTAGTTTTCATGTTTGCTAAAACATAATACCTTCCGTAACATTATTTTACTGCAAATTTTGTGAAAAATATATTTCATGTTGCAAAGAAAAAATTTAAACAGTAACTAAAGAGATTTAGTTAGATTAATTGTTCAGTACTGTTTGAAAAAACTGAAAAAAGCTGTGAATTGGAAAAATGAATACTGCTCAATAATATGTTTATTTGAATGAAAATAGACAAGAATRTTAAAATATCCATGGTTTTGGCCCTGAATCTCCATCTTAGATATGAATTTGAGTTAACAAGCCAAATCTTCTCATTTGTGAAAAATGGTCTCCAAAGACATATTGAAGGGATATATAAACACGCCTATGATTAAATTCCATTTTATACAGTACATATTCTAGCTGGTAAGACTATGATTTATGACCCCCAAACTTGGACATGCTGAAACCTTAAGGAATTCCAAGGGACAACCCTTGGAACTCTTGAGAGATGAAGACAAAAAAAAAAGCCAAATTAGAAAGTATTAATATACTGCCTTGGAAAGATGTAAAAGATCTAGCTTATTGGAAGAACTTAACCAATATTGTGGAGTTTATAGTATCTGAATCCATAGAAATCTGTGTTTTAATTAGATGATAAAATACAGCATGTATGCTAAAACAACTAGTACGTCCCTGAAAAGGCCAAAGTTTGCTCTCCTGAAGGCCAGTGTTGCAATCCTACTTATTGTCCTGATTCCTCCTCACAGGATCCTGAACTCCACCATCTCATGGTCACTCCACCATCTCATGATCACTGCAGCCCAGGCTGCCCCCAGCCTTCACACCTCCAACCAGTCCTTTGTTTGTTAGAACAAGGTCCATTAGCACACCTCTCCTCATGGCTCCTCCAYCACCTGTGTCAAAAAGCTATTATCAGTGCTCTGTAGGAACCTCTCAGACTGTTTGTGCCTATCTGTGTTGTYTTTCCAGCAGATAACAGGGTGGTTGAAGTCCCCCACGAGAATAAAAAAACTTGAAATTTGTTGAGATAGTGAATAATTAGAGTTATTAAAGATGTATGAAGCAAACATTTTTATAAAAAGTCCTCTGAAAATGATAATATACGTTTTACAAAATACTACCCATAGAAGTTTAGTCTTCTTATGAAGAACAATACTGTCAGACTTCAGACAAAATTCAGATAGGACTGATTTAAAGCTTCTGAACAAAATTTCTTTAAAATATTAATTGTGAATTTGCAATGAGATTGGACAATCAGAATGTGTAAAATCTACTGTCTCAGAAGCTTGGGAGGAAGAAACACTTACCCCTACATGCCAGAAATCCACCTGGGTCATCTTCCTGTATGTGGATGTGGAAAAATGCTTTCACTCAGTATGTTCATATTTGTTTAAAAATTAATGTCAGAGTACCTGTACAATCATTCAAAGCACAGAGCCRTGATAAGCAATACTGTACAACTTCAAATGCCACACTACTCTTAAAATAGGAGTAGTAACAAGTAAAGAAGAAAAAGCAACAAGAAAAAGTAAAGAAAAAAATGCCATAAAAGTGCGTGGAAGAAGAAAACCCAAGGCAGACGTCCTGAAAAAGATTTGTATCATGTTCACAGATATTCCRTGAAATGAAATAGTAGTAAAGTTTATTTGATAAACCTTTTCTAGTRAATAATTAACAGGTCAACTTCAAGGTGAAGCCCAAAATAGACTGTTCTTCTGTTCTTGTTGTTATAACTGAGATGTTTTGCTTTTAATGTCTAAAGGGTTATACCAGGTAATMCTGACAGGATTACATAGGAGAGTTATTTATTTAATGAGTCATGTTGATTTAATGTTTAGATTTAGTTTAGTTTAATTTTGGTAAGTATCCATGATCCATGAGATGACATATAATTAATTGTTTGGGTTAAATTACAATTATGCATACCCAAATGTTGAAGGACATTATTATTAAGTAGCAATATTAGTCAGTCAAAAGAGTGAAAATATTTCTTCTGCATTTTTATAAATTTGTTGATTATGTACCATTTATTTCATAGGGGCCTTGGCTCATTTGGCATCATGCATGGACATGAACTAGTGATGAACCAAGATGGTGAAGTTAAAGGGATTATACAGTGCATTCAGTAGGACTTCTTCCACACCGATGACAGAAGTTGACAACTGAGCAGTGAGTGCAGCAAAGGCTTCCAGGAAGAGAAGAACAAAGGTCAATGGTTAAGGTAATTGTGCCTTGGTTAAGGCGATTGTGTCAATCAAAAGATTTCCTAGAAGATAAATTATAACTTTGCCCCTGAGTTCGTAATTGACTCTTGCAAGTTACTTACAATTAATTTATCATCAGTAGCCCCTAACCAAATTTCTGAATGACTAATGAGAATTTGATTTATAGATCTGCTGAGTGCTTAAATCTGGAAATGAAGCGAATGAGAACYATAAGCAGGTAAATGAATTGTGGCGTAATACTAAATAGTTATGAAAAATCAAGTCCTAGATCTCTCTCAGATTAGAGACCTAAACTTTGTGGAATATTTTTATCTTTATTGTTTTGGATCTCAAAACTCCTACTTGTTAAGTGAAGATAATACTATGCTTTGGCTTTGTAGCAGTGCTGTGAAAATAAGTGTGTTAGTGTTTTAGAAGCACTCAGCTTCTGTCAAAATAACCATCACAGAAAAAAATGTGGTGAAATCTGTAATTCTGTATTCAGAGCACTACGAAGAAAATACAATAGATAGGACATAATATCAGAYTGAATGGGAGAAACAGTGGAAAACTTCTCATCAAGTAAGTATTCCTTATTCCAGTGCAATACATGAAACAGGTGTCCAAACCAAAACTGTTAAATGACCACATACACTAAATAATGCACAAGTTAAAATTTCACAGGCCTGGTGTTCAGCTCTAGCTTCTGATCATTTCAGCATTACTGCAATATGCATTGATATTTATACAAATAATAGAAGTACCCCTTATGGCTGCCCTCTTGCCAAATCTAATGCCTAAATCAGGGGCAGCTTAAAGCCGAAACAGCATTTTGACAGTTATAACTTGACAAAGTTATAAGCAGGTTAGAATGGGATCTCACAATAGAAAGAAGGTCAGATATGGCAATGTTACTAGCTCTGTTTAATGCCACAATGCTATCATTACCAATGTTTATCCTCATGACCCAGGAAGAGTAGTTCCTACCCCTCTTTGGGAATAATCTTTCCTTCTTTCAGGAATTAATCTGAAAACTCATTAGAGTGACCAGTGTATTTATGGTGACAAAAACAAATAGGGCAGTAGAGAATTTTACTGCTCATAAATATAAAAAGCCTCAAAATGGGAATTCATTATTAAGACAGAGAACAAGAGACTGATAATGATGAGCTAATAGTTCAGTTACATTTAGCTACCAGAAAAAAAGGAACTGCATCAATAGGTAGGGTCATACACTATCAATGGGGTAATAAAATATCAGTATTTTTTTCTGCTCTTACAGTATTTTTTTATATCATAAGACAAACATGAGGTAACCGACCCTAGTACTTGGCAGCAACCCTCTTGCAAGCTACTTTCCATGTCAATCTTTCAGTTTTGACAAAAGTAAGCCTGCAAGTTTTGCTCAGGAAAGACTGCCAAAGTTGTCAAGATTCTGACAGGGGGTCAACGGAAAGGTCCTGGAAAAATAGACTATGCAGTAAGCTCATCTGGCATGAAGGCTGTTATTAGTTTTATTTTACAGGCAAAGTTTCCCTGCAGTATGCTTTACGTACTGACAAAAATGCTAGTGGATATCATGAACTATGTCCTTATCATTTGGGATAGGGCACGCTAGTCAAGCAAATACATCCCAGTAACACGATACTGCACACCTCACAGTGTCGCATTCTTATCCACAACTTCTATGAAAAAATAGTGACAAAACACTTCCTAGCGGGGCATCAGCAGTTCAAATCGCCAAAATTGCTACTTTTTCTGTTAACAGTTCTGAAAAGTGAGGTAACACATTGTAGGTCAAGTTTTGCCATGAGATAAGACTATACAACATTAAAGAGAGCTGTGTATTTATCTGTATGGGAAGACAAACTTATTCAGTGATCTAGCTGGGACTTCCTTAAATTAACTTTACCAAGAAATTAAAGATTATCACGGACTTCAGTTATTACAGTGACAGTGGCACACGTTCACTTTCTCCAGCATATGTGCRTAGCCATGTGCGTATTTGTAACCAAAGCTAAAATCTCGGTTGCAACCAGACGCTTGCCTGCTCCTTCTCCCTCCCCCTSCGTCCCACAGCAGAGAGAATAACTAGTGCAGCGGCTCCTACTCCAGGAGCGCTAAATGCACTCCAGGAAGGTGCTCAGGGACTGAAACTGCGGGAGAAGTGGAAGGTGCCCAGGGGACGCGCGCGAGGCGAGGGCCCCTTCCGCGCAAATYCCCGCGCGGCGGGGAGCACCCACGCGCGGGCCGGCTTTCGCCCGCGCTTCCCGGCAGCTGTGCGGCCGCGGGCTCGCGGAGCGGAGCCAGCGGCACCCGCCGAGCCCCGGGGCGTCCTGGGGCGTCCCGGGCCGGGCCGGGCCGGGCCGGGCCGGGGGCAGTGCGGCGGGGGCTGGCACCGCCCCCGGGGCGGGCCGCCCGCCGCGGTGCCCCATATAGGGGCGGCCCGGGGAGCTGCTGGTGTTGGCTGCGAAGGACAGCGGTGGTTGCGGGGGTTTGGTCGCTTCCCCCCACGGCCGCGGTTCGCCCCCGAGAGCGAGGCAGGTGAGCGGGTCCCGGGCGGCCGCCGGGCCCTGGGGCTGCGGGCTGCTCCCTCCCTTCCTCCCCTCGCCCTGGCCGGGCCGGGCGCATCGCCCCGGGCGGGCCTTGCCGAGCGCTCTCTCCCGCAGGCTGCCCTCGGAGACCCGCACTCTGCCCCGCCGAGCCCGCTGCCATGGCCTCGGTGCCCTCCGCCGGCTGCCTCTTGGCCAAGAACCAGTACTACAGAAGTAAGCGCGCTGCGGCCCGCGGGCTGGGTCGCTGTGCGCAGCGCGCGTCGGAGCCGCTCGCTTGCGCCGCGGCCAGAAAGTGCCCGGGGGGGGGCTGGAGCTGGAGGCAGGAGGGTGTCTTCAGTTTTTTTTCCTTGCTTTAATCTTAGAGGGTTTTTTCACTATATCAAGGGGTTTTAGTTTTAAAAGCATTTATTTCTAGTTATTCATTTAACTTTTCCTCTTTGGKACAGATTAATAGGAATGTGTAATAYTTTTTACTATTAAGTGCAGTACTGAAWGCATCAAATTGGCAAAGTCTTGGTTTCTAGCTGTGCTTTGTGCTTGTTTTGCAGGCTGAGAATGCAATCAACAGTTTTTTCTTAATATATGAAATAGTCATGGTTTGAGAGTAAATCTCTTGTTCAGAACCTTTGGCAGAGCGTGTTACTCTAGTGAAAATGCTGTATTTTTAGATGTTTCATAGAAACTAGAAATGAGGTTATTTTATGGTCAAATAATCTAGATTCTTCTGTYTTGATAGCAGTATGTACCTGATCATAAGTTTACTGGTTTTGGTGAAAGAGCAGATTCTATCTTACCTTCTTAAGTGAAGAATAAGTAGATAGAGAGATCAACTTAAGCAACTGCAGTAAAGTAGTGTTTGAAATTTATAGCCAAGTAAAGTTTGTTAGATAGCAACAGGTATGAAAACTTTTGGCATGGACTTACTGTGCTTTCCCAGAGCAAATTTTTTCAATGTTTGTCTTTGTTTTCCATGGACAGCACGACAAAACTCAGAATGCAGTGTTTCTTCCAGTTCATCCTGCTGTTCTGATCCTGTGAATGTTACAGACCAGGACAAGGCACTTACTGGTATTGCCTTTCTTTCAACTATTCATTAGAGTTTTGTCAGTCTGCTTTTCAGTGAGTTTGACAGTGGCTCTTTCTCCTTTATCAGGGTTACCTGAAATACTTGATAAATGTTGGTGGATAAAAAGCTTCTTCCATTGTGAGCCATCTCCACCAACTGTTAGCAGAAAAACACTATCAGCAAGCAGGTGAGTCAGAACTCGCTTCTTACCATAATGGGAACTTACATTTTAGAGGAAGGAGAATGGAATGAGTGTTAGGCAAGTTAAATTTACTTAAATTTAAAATCATTAAAATAGTACTACATTTCTCTTTTTTTTTTCTTTTTTTTAAGAAGTACTGCAAGAACCTTCCAGTGTTTTCATTTTAATAAACAAACTCAAGCCTTTATATTGAGCAGCAGCTAGTGGCCATTACTGTTCTGTATTTGTAGTGACAAATATTTTTATCTTCTGCAGCTCCATTTTACTTTATGTTAAAGCTGATATGAATGCATTCAATAACACTTAGATAAATAATTTTGAGGAAAAAGTATCATTAGAATCCTACTCATGATCTTTATGTATAACTTTTTTTTCAGTACCAACAGCTGAAGTGACCAAAGCCAGTTTGCTTCTGAGGTACTACATACAGACTTTTTCAAGAGGCTTGGGATCTTCTGGATGTCTGGGTTCAGGTGCATGACGARCACATACCCCTTTAAGAGGGAGGAAAGTACATTTTCAAAGGACTTGTCAGTACCTTACATCATATTRCTTAATGGACATGACCATGGCTTACCTTGTTCGTTACAGAATTGCTATAATTTGCAATGCCTCTAGTGGAAACTGCCTGGGTAATCCTAATGACCTATTTGAATTGTTAGAAAATACCAGTTAAAAAGTAAGATATTGCAAGTTTAGGGGAAGTTTGTGTATGGAATGACTTTGCAATAGGTGATACTGTTTCATAAGTTTTAGGTTTAGGATAGTTCTACGGATATTCACACTCTTGTAAACAAGATTCAAGTGCAGCAGCCCTAGTCTGGACTGTGTGGTACAGGCTTTGACCAGATATCTGTGTACCACTTACAGGGAATGGAATTCACAAGAAAGCCTGTTCATAGTTTTGCTTTTAGAAAGCCCCTTTATGCAAAGAAACAGTAATTGGCTTTGTCTTTGTTCTTGCTAGATATAGATCCTAACCTCAAATACACAGGTAYAGTTTTCATATCTATGGAGATTATTAGTATTTGAGGATAAAATAGGAGAAATGGACAAGAAATCAATAGTCCTAATGGACACTTTTCTGAGTGGAAGAGGAACTTTGATTAAAGTTGATACCAATAGCTCTGTTTTACTTGGGCTACTCTCACCTGCTTTGCTGCAGCTTTGAGCCACTTGTTCAAGAGACTAATCCTATCAGTATTCACTGCTGTCTGTCATCTTAGTTTTATCAGGTGTTAAAGCTGGCTTTGAGTTCAACTCAAAGCTATTACATTAATAATAATGAATTCACCTCTGTCATGATGATCTCACTTAAAATACCCTAAAACATATTCATTTGGTCTTTAACACTGTGCAGCAGTACATCAGGGCTGCATCATAGCTTATTCTGTGTACCAACAATATGATTGAAATGCATTAAAGTCAAAGAAAATAAATACCTGACTGCCTTTTCTGTATCTCCTTTTTCTATGCAACTTGATGAGGTGCTGACATTAAACATATTTGACCCTTTGTTACATATTYCAGTGATGACCAACTACAAATTTTATATGTAACATTTTTCATTACAGATTAATAGTTGTCAGTTATGCATAGAATTCTAGAAAGCACTRCAAGAGTGCCTCAAAGTTTACTCTTAAAGATAGTAAATATATGGCACATGAAAACATGAAAACAGAAGAAAACGTCTGGAAAATGCACTGTTTCAGGAATCCTTAAATTACATTGTTACATATCTCTACCTTATTGCTATTGTACAGTTTGATCTTTGTCCTTTCTAAGTATACAGAATGAACTATTCTATTTTTTTATACCAAGGTTTTTTGTATTAATAAAGATTTAATTAGTACTTAATCTGTTTTTTTTCTTTAATACAGAATGATACTCAGTGATGCTTGTGATCTTTGGTGTGGAAAAATTCAGAATTCCTACAGTATACTCAAGGGAGTTGCATTCTTCCTTTGACCACTTTAAAGCTTGTTTTGAGGTGAAAAAGGAGAGGGAAGAGCTTAAACARGGGTGGTAGGGAAACAACACCTTTTTCTTTAACATCACTGTAAATGAATTAGATGGGGGAAAAAATCTGACTCTTAGCCTCAAAGAGGTAAGGATGCTTGAAGCCATGGGCAAAAGAAATGATGTAGCCCTTATTTTGTGCAAGGAATATGACTCAAACAGAGTAGAAAGTGTAGTGACAAACTATTATTGCTCCTTAAGCTAATTCTGTCCTAATGCAGACAGAAAACTGGCTGCAAAACAGACTGAAAGCCCCATTGGGGGTGGGGGGAGCAAATACAAACCTYCTTCTTTCCCCTCCTTTCTTAATGAGAGGGAAAAGGATGGAGGGGAAAGAAGTGTCTAAACACTTGTCAAATTCGTGTACTCAGGCTCTATAAGCATTTGGTTTATGTGGAACCTGGTGTAATGCCATTATGGGGATAAAAAACTCAATTCTGGAAAGCTGTCTCCAAACTGTCCCTATCAACTTCATGCTGTGATCAGTTCAGCCTAAATAGGGGCCAGTTTTACTCAGAGTTCCTCATGTCAGTTCTTCAAGGTGTAGTTACCTTGTAATTGACCAACTGTCCTAAATAGGGTCTGAAACTCCCAAAAGGATATGGGTAAATGGTAAATTTCTAGTGCTTGGTATAAACAGCATGGCATTTTGTTCCATTGGGGTAACAAGACTGTGTGAAATTGCTGAATTAAATGTTAAAGTAATTTTTGGAGAAAAAAATCCCAAACTAAGTGATATTTTAAAGATATTTTAAGGAGGGTCATAGAGGGGAAAGGGAACTCATGGCTTAAATGCAGCCTGCAATGAGGAAAAACAAGAAAAATGATATCTATCTGGGTAAGACAAGTATAAATATTTTTTCAAAGATTAATTGTAATAGCTATCYGAACAGGAAGAGCTTTTTTTCTGTAGGTTGGAGATTTGTTTTGGTGAAGTTAGGCTGCTCATTTAAAAAAAAAAAATCATAAACGTGACTAGCGAACATGACAGCATATAGCTACCAAGGCAGATCAAATGCTCTGGGCAGAGAGAGATTACCTGAGAAAGATTTGATTTTATCAAATGGTATATATATCAAATCAGTTAAATGATTTACAGCAATGATATTTGATAATGGGATGCCATTTCTTTCCCAAAAGCAAACCCATGATAGAGTCTATTGGTCCTGGCAATATTGTATTTTAGGATTTAAAATAAAGGAGAGATTTTGTTATACCCTACCTTTCAGTATGAGGAGGAGGAAATCATCCTAATGAGCAAATTTAGAGGGAGAAATTCATTACCATGAAGTAATTTTTCCCATATAGAATCACTATTATATTCATACAAACTCTCTTTTAAAGTAAACTTCCTGGTTTTTGACTAATAAATCACTGTAAGGTCCTCATTCTGTATCCACATTCAAAACTATCTCCTAGAGAAAGAAATCTTCCCAGGGTTTTTGCTGGAAGAATACTTTTTTCTTGTATGTCATATTACCATCTTAATTATATCAATTGGTTCTTTACTGACACAACATAATTCTTATTAGATGACTAGGGAATATTGTATTAAAATAGTTTGAAAATTTGAACTCCAGTAGAACAAAATGTAAAAGAGTATATGCTAGAATTAGAGCTTTACAAATTCTTCTTTGTGATGTCAAAGTAGCTAAAGTTTGGAAAAATACAAAAAAGCTGCGTTTTTTTTCAAGGATTTTCTTGCCTATGTGTAAGCTAAACAGAATTTCTAATAGCAGCATATTTAATACTGTGTCACACTACATATTGTCTCTGAGAAAATAAGGATTACCTGGAAGGACTTCAGCTACTGCTATGAAGTAGGATTTTTTATTTGTTTCTTTATTGTCCTTTTATGCATAAGGTATAATGATAAATGGACATATATAAGAAACATTTTCAATAAAGGAATGAACAGCGATGGAATGAAACTCAAATTGAGTTGTCAGGATATTTTTGTATGCAGTGATTAAGACTTCCAGGAATAATTAACTTTCATTTGCAACTTCCTTGCAAGGGTCATTTCTGTTTCTGATRTTACAACACTTGAATATTTTAAAGTATATGCATATCCCTCTGTCTTTTTTTCACGATGTTAACTGATCATGTATTATTTCTTCAAGAAAGCAGCATATCTCTGCTACTGTCACTTTTCTCTCTTCTGCAAATGAAAACTGATATTTAGGGTTATTTCAGCTATTTGTTCCAGGTTTAACACTGTTTGCAAAACATTTTTCGGATTATTGCATTTGCAGCTGGTGACTGAAAATTTTGTCCGTGGTAATGTTCAGTGTCCTGGCTGACTCTCCCGTGATGGAAGCATTCTGTCAGATTTCTCTGGTCATGCGCTCCATCATTTGCCATTTTAAGCTGTTCCAGTTGTAGTAGATGTTCACATATATTGCATGTAATCACTGGAGGTCTCTGTAACAGAAAGAGGCTGTCACTAACAGGAGACAAAATCAGATCAGTTACTAGGAAGAAAAAAGGTTTCTCCTCTTCTCTCCTCCCCCCCCCCCAAGTCTGCCTCAGATATTGCAGAAAAAGGAAAACACTGTTTCCCAACCTTATGCCAAAAAGATAAGGTTCAGCTCCTGGTCACAATACTCAATGGTATGTTCAAAGATACTGTTGGCTTTTTCTCAAAAGTAGAATTATAAATGTGCTTGTAGTCACGATGACAGGACGAGATTTGTAGAGAGAGAKATATTTTTATTAGATCAACTCAGACAGAATATGGGCTTGTACACTCAAAAAGTTGTTGCTTTTCTTAGCTGTGACAGACASTACATCTCCTTAAAACTTTGCTCTCTTTGGCTTCAGTAGAATTTATTTTCGGTTATAGCCGTAAAACACAACCCATAATCTCACTTTACTTGTTTAGCTGAGRTGGCAGTACTGGGTGCAGAATAAAGATGTTTCGTCAGCTTGTAGTGTGCACTGAGGTACAGCCTCTACCATGACGGAAGAGGCCTGGCTGGGCTGGTTGGACTTCAGACTCACCGGGATTTGGGATGATGGAGGTTGAGGCCAGGAGGTCCRGGAGAAATCCATTAGTCCTGGAAATAAAATTTTAAAAGGAGACTATTTAGTTTTTTGTTTTTTTTTTCCTCTTGCTCTTTTTGCAAAAGTGAAAAAACATCTGAGTCTAACTTTAAAATAGTCAGTGATGGAGAGTCCATAAGACGCCTTGGTAAATATTTTCTGTGGTTGATTACCCTYGCCCTTAAAGGTATTCCTCATAATTCTCCTTGAGCCACAGTTCAGGGGTTGATCAAGAACACGTGACCCAGGTAGCAAACAAAACAACTTTAAAGTGCAGATCCACCTCCTCTTCAAGGCTCTTGAAAGTGATTTCAGAAGGAGTTTTATCATTTTGTTTAATCACCAGCTATATCTATTCCAGGATTTTTCAGAGCAGTAGGAGTGGATCAATAGATGGATGCAGTCAGAGAAAAGCTTTTTCCTTATGTGGATGAAAACTAAAAAACAGGCTTTTAAAGTCTGCTTYCCACTCTGCAATTCACTTATTTCAAGTGGCCAAGGGCATAAAAACTATTACTAAGTAATCTAAATTAAAAGGAAAAAAGTTTATGATGCAGTTTTGTGATGGCATAAAAACATAGGCCAGTTTGAAACCCTAGACCTTAAACAGTCTGCTTGAACTCAGCTTACTTAAAAACGGACACTAATGAGAAGATTCCTGAATATCAGGAATCTTAAGACATTTAAAGAATGCTACCCGTTGAAATGACTTGCATGAAATAGCACACACATTCAGATGGGTTTTTTTTCTAATTTCACTTTAAAATAATTTTCAATCCCATCTTTAATGAAATATATTGTGCATTTTTTTCTATATAATTCTGTTATCATATTATATATAGAAATAATATTATCTCCATGTCAGAGCTAATCCTCTAAATTTATAAGAAAATTTTGCAATCTACATTAGGTGCTTGTAATTAAACTATTTTAGATGAAATACGTTTTTTTTTTAAATTTCTAAATCGCAAGTTTCACTAGCTCATAGTCACGGAGAAGAGAAAGAATAATGCTAGGGGTATGGTATATAATGAAGCAAGTTCCTTTGAACAGGTATTTTTCCTATTATATTTTAACTAGGCTAATTTAATACTACCTTGGCTCCAGTTCAGATCCACAGTACATTTAAGTTCAGGTGGAATTACTCCTGAATCACATCAACAGTATGTGCTAGTAGCTAGACAATTTCTCCAGGACAGTAGTAGACTGAGTGAAATCTTGAATGTAACAGGCAAGGTAAATAGAAGATATGTGGTAATCTCTTTGCATTCTGTCACAATAAAATGCTTGCCCACAAAATATATGATCTATTAAAAAGAAAACCTGTTTTCATTATGTACTTTCTAGAAATATATTTTTCTAGGTGAAGCGTTAGTTGCTTTTTATTTCTTTCTAATTTCATTGCAAAAGAATGACAAACTGAAATGCATTAAGGAAACAGATTGCAATTTTCATTACTTATTTTTCGTGGTTGTCACAACTATTGTCTTACATTAATCTTCTATCATTGTTGGTTAATGTATTTAGTGGGGCCAGTTATTTGTATTCTGTTTATCTGTTCTTCTACTGTGAACATAACAGAAGTGTTATCTGGAGGGGACAGCTCTGTGGCATAAACATTATTTTTTAAACACCTAGAATCCATTAAAACAGAGCTCCAGTGACTAAGAGGGTCACCTCAGACCTTCTCAGATAAATGTGTGTTGATTGTAACTCTCTTATGTAAGGACTATTTTTACTCTGTATTTTTACAACATTGCATTTACAACATTTCACAACTTTAGTCTTGAAAGAGATCAACTGCTAGGTATTATAACATTATAAGAGGCATTTTTGATGAATTCTGAAAGTGGATATCCTTTCACTTCTTTGTGGACATCAAAGAGGCCACAGCATATACTACATATTTTTTTTTWWAAAAAAGAGCAACCATGAATAAAGACTACACTCTATTGGCAAAGCTTTTGTCACCTGAGAACAGGGCTACTTCTATACAGTATCAGTCATATCCTCTATGTATTTATCTTGCTCACACAGTTTAAATGCTATCATTTATTTCATCCTCCAAACAGAAAAGTCATTTGATGTTTATTTAAACTGAAGGCAATTCTTCTTCAGTGTCACCTAACTCTGAAATCAACAGAGATCAATAGTGCTTTTCATAATAAATTAATGAAAATTCTTTGGTGGTGTACTTGAAGCAAAACATTAGAAAGGTCACAAAATGAACAGTTGTGATAGTCATTCTGCTGAGCTAAACTCCTAATTCCAAAGAGATAGATAGATGGATAGATAGATCGCTATGGTTCAAAGTCACAAAGATTAAGCAAATTATTTTTTCCCCCTGTTTTTCAYGTGATCCACTACCTTACTTAGGCTTCCAAGCACTCCTCACTGGCAGATGCATTTGTGAGACAAAAAGCTTATGTAAATGCTCACTTATTCTCTCTCCTCTCTCCCAGTTGCTCTCTGCACTAATTAAAAAAAGAAGAAAAAAAAAAAAAAACTTTCTGTGGCTGCCCACAGACAGTTAAACGATATTACCCACATCCTGGATTAATTCATTCTTTTAGTTCCTCTTTTTTTGGTTTGTGTTTTGTCTCCTCACAYCTTATCTTCCCTCGCAGAAGAACCCCATCACCACCACAGAAAGGCAGCCTCCCCACAGCCCTGGGGGAGGTCAGCCCATCTCCCGCACGTACACCTTCCCACCTCAGGTTACAAACAGACCTGCTCGTTTCCTGTGACGTAATCTAGGCCATGGTAGAACCTCTGCGAGACGAAACACTGTCTGATATCGTTTATACCGAGCCAACTCTCAAGTAAGGTAATTGGATTAAAAGAGTGTGCACCCTCATTGTAAAGCAATAGATGGAATTGCACAGCAATCCTTTTATCCCATGAAAACTTTGACTTTTTCGTGGAAAAGCAACACCCCTGAAACATGTTGACAGGATATACTCCTGTGAAGGCTAATGGGAATTTTATTTAGGACCTCTTTTATGGGCTACTTTGCTCAAAAAGCACTTTCCATGTTTTCCCCCAAGTTTTATGGCCATATTGCATTAGAAAGGATTAAGTCCCTAAGAAGAACATGGTGAAGTGCCACAGCCCTCTTTCCCCACAAAAGACCCTCTTGGGAGGTACCCCAAGTGTGTATCCAAATTGTAATGTTGTGAATTTAAGAGGAAACATAAATTTTTAAAATTATAGTATTTCAGTGAAAAAAATAGAAAAAAAACAAGTCAAAGCTTTGTGATTGACTATAATAATGAGTATTATGAAGAGACATAGTGTGAGGAATGAGTTGAATTCAATGTTAACCTGCAATATCAGAGAGAGGAAACGTTTCATTAATTTCTAAGAAAGCAGCACAAACCTCAGCAGTAGTTCGCTGCATACATACAAAAAAAAAAGAGAAGCAGTCTCACAGTCTGTTGATTTTAATTTATGAGGGTGATAACTTTAAGGAAACTGGACACTGCACAAGAAATCTCCCTTCCTTTTGATAAACAGCACTAGTAATGATGACTCTCCTGAGATCAGAACCATGAAAAGAGCAGGGGGAGAGGAGGAACGTAGCCAAAACTGCACTGTTTGCTAGCGCTTGTCAGGAGAGAATCTGCAGGCTCAGGTGGAGTCCAGACATAATACAATAAGTTTCTTCCTATGGATCTAGTGAAGATTGTTCATAATTTTTCAGTAAAAAAATATTCAGGCTTCTGTCTTTTTTTTCCTTTTTTTTTAACCTGACAAACACTTCAGCTAGAGGGACTGAAATCTCTCATGAGCTGAAAGTTTTTAGGAAAATGCCTAGACAGCCATGCTGGTATTTCTTAGCTCCTCAGGGAGAATTTCTCCCTGAAACCTAGCTATATGCATTATTATAATTCTGATATGCATTATTATAATTCTGATATGCACTTAATTTAAATTAATGCAAATTCATTACTGAAATTACTTCTGTTTTATATCATTTAAAATAGGAAGAACGGTTGTGGAGTTTATAGCAGAATACGCATAATGACATATTTTTAGTAGGATTTCAGCTACTTTGGTGTCCRTTTAATTGATGAAAGGGGTGCGGTTTCAAAATGAAGAAATAAAGGATATTTTATGGAGTCTTTTCAGGACTGAAAAGMCCATTCAGCCAAAAGCAAACTTCAGTTAATCAACCTCACTTCCATTTCCCTTATGCGGAGGAGTGACCTAGAAAGAGCACTGCTTGCTTTTGGTTGCTGAAATACTGTACTGCAAATATAGGATGAGGAGTTCATCTCATGTAGCTTGTCATTTCCAAGAAATTCAAGTGCCTCTAGTACTACACAAGTCACCTAGGAGAGTCCAGCTGAAATTATTGTGATGTGGCTTGCTTAGCAGGGTTCTCTAATGAGCTGGCAAGTCAATTCAACAATTATTTTGAGTCTATGGAAGAGAAACAGATTCATGAAAAGATAATAGAGAATGCATACATTGTCTGAACTCATTAGTTTAAAAAATGTTCTTAAAATATTGTTTTATTGAAAATATACATTTGCAAATCTTATACTATTCTGTTTGCATGTCAACACATTATGTGTTKTATTACATATTATTATGCTTCAGCTAAAAAAACCGTCTCATTCTTGATGCTTCATATTAAACCTCCTATAGTAATAAGTTTGAAGGCATATAGGAGAGGAGGAGAGGGAGAAAAGCCCCTGTTCAATTATACTTTGTCCTGTTTCTTGAATGAYACAGTTTTAGGGTCATTGGAAGGTGTAGGCACAATTTGAGCAGTAAATGCATATGCAAAGTCTCTATATCAAGAATGTTTTGTTGAGACAGTTTCTTTTAGCATTTTCTGATTAGCCCAGGTTTCTGTCATAGCATGAAATGACGACATGAGTTTTGAACTCGTGGGTCTGTGGAGGGCTATTTTGTGAGCTGTGCACAAAATATTAAATAATCATCATATATACATTCAGTACATAGAGAAATAGAAAGCCATAAAGTTTGAGAGGGGAAGGGATAGACATGAAGAAAATGGAATGGTCTCTGATTCCTGCTTGTTTCTTCATTCTGTAAGTTTCTCAAAATTCCAAAATGACCATTTATTATCAAATTGATTTTATCCRCATTATAACTATTCTACTTTCTTGCCAGTCAAGCAGAAAAGTAGAGATCTAAAAGTAACATTAATAGGCACACGCTTTTTCTTTCTATTAAAGTTGGAATGTTTCTGCAAAGCCTATATTAATATAAGGGTAAAATAACAAMATTAGGTCTCACCAAACACAAAAATTAATATTTCTGAGATTTATTTAAGAATTTTGTACTCTTCTGTATTTTGTCATACTCACTAACTAAAATRCTATGAATTTATCAAAGTACAACCCCTGCCCAAAACTGGCATTACTATAGAATCATATGCAACATAGTAGTGTTATCATTTGCACAGAAACTGTTATTTGCATACACTAAATTTTGACTATGTAATCCTAAAACTGTATTAGCATCTTTTTTTGTTGTTTCATTTAAAATTGGTAATGCTGCATGTATTTCCTAAAGCAATCTATTTCATTTCCTAATCCTTTGCCTCCAGTTTCATATCAAACCACCAAAGCACCACTAATGATGCCTTTGCCTAATTAGCAGGGCTTGTACTAGAATAAGTTTATAATCAAGGGTGCTGTGTAATGGTGCTTGCATTTCTGCAGGGAAAATTATTTCTGAATACAGTGAAATCTTACAAAGTAGTTTCTTTTTCATAACATAGTGCCTCCATTTTTGTAAAAAGATATACTTTTGAGCTTATTTTTGTCTGTATACATTAAATTTAGGTATGATCTCACTTTGTATATTTTTATATTGCTTTTAGTGTTAAAATGTAACACTAATAACATTAAAATAGTAATTATTATAATAAAAATAATCAAAATACAATCAAAATACTGCCAATACAAGCATTAGAATACTAATTAATTCAAGCTGAGTATCAGACTGAAACAAACCTTTATCTTGTACAATTTTCCGTGTAGTTTATCTAACAGGCGCCACAGTTAACGGTGTTACTGTTTTGGTAACGGTTGCTACTAAGCCAGCTGAAAATAAACAAGACATTTCTTCTATTCTTGTGGTCATGTGGTATATTAAAATAAATGTCCTCATTTACTAGGTGAAGTATGCGGCCTGCATTATGCAGGATGTCCCCACAGTCTCACTGGATTTAGAATCTATGAATCTGAGCTCACGAACYAAAGTTAGACGGCTTTTCCACCAGAAGCATGTTGCTTTAGTTTTTAATGACTGATCAAGCAGGACTATGCATATGTAAAGGCATCTTCTCCCATGTCTTTCATGTCTGTGTTTATCTCAGATTCCCTGCGGCTGAAGGATGGGTCAACACGTTAAAAGATCTGTCAGTATGTCAAGGAGAACTGGCAAATCCCAAGACGTTCCCACTGCTCCTCATGACCCTCTGCTGAAACTTGATGCACTGAATGCTGCATCGAAATCCGCAGTGCCACCCTCAGAAGCGGTAATGATCTTAAGCGGTGTGGTCAGTACCACCATACTTTAGACAAAGGTCAGTACCACCATACTTTAGACAAACTGGTATCTGTGTCAAAGTCATTGCCAGCTGGTAGCAGGCCCGAGCTGTTCTCCAGTTTTGTTATCTGGCAGTAGTGGCCTGTGCGTTACTGTGCGATAAGCTTCAGTTATTGGCCTCGACTTGGCCATCTTGTTCTTTGCTRAAGATTAGATCTTATTTGCATTAAAATAACAACAGTGATGATGAAAATAATAAAGCCCCCTCCTCTATTACCTTGAATAGTTTAGCCCTAAAAATGGGCATTTTTCAGGAAAGACAAATTTTCTTTGCGTAACAATATATTAAAGTATATTTTAAACTTTAAACTTAAAGATTCTTTTATTCTTGAACATATGATTTCTCCTTGCATTTTTCACTGACAGGTATGTTTCTTCTTTTTCATTCTGTTATCATTTAGGATAATTTGCCAAAAATGAAAATTCATGAGCCTGCAAAGCCACTAAACATTGCTACAAGATTTTTATAATAAGATTTTCTTTCCTTGGTGGATCTAGGACTTTGAGTTTCATCATGTATCATTAATAATAATAATAATAATAATAAGTATGCAACTTGAGAGTCTACTGGGTCTCAACACTGCTCCACAGTGAGAAGAGAATCAGCAGCTACAATGACTACATAGAATGGAATGGCAGTCCCAGGAATATACTATTAGCATAATGTATATTTATTTTAGTGGCATAGCTTATATCTAYGCCTTATCCTTTTCCTGTTAGAATTAATGCAGTATGAAAACAGGCATTTTATTTATAAAGTATTTTGGGTTTTTGAATATGTGCATTTATAAATGCTGAGGGGATGGCTAGTCTTTATGAAAATACATCTCTGAAGAGCAACATGCTAGTTTCAAGTATTGCAGGAAGAGCAATAATGGAAGAGAGGGCAGTAGCTAATCTAAGTAACTTCCCATTGCTAAGCCATCTCCATCCTGAAGGATTCTGAAGCACATTTTTCTTCTCAGGATTAATTTTTAAATCACAATTGCCCTTTCATTGTTCAAAATATATGCATAAATACCGAATTTGTCCACGTTTCCTAATAATTTAGTCATTCATGCTTGTACGAGTACAATTTGTCCACCTAACTTCTGAAATCCAACCCGAAAGATTATTACCAGCCCAAGGTCCTTGATGTTGCTGGAAAAGAAAGGGCCAAAGAAAAAGAAAAGGAGAAAAGTATTTTTTCTTGAAGCCCCTGTGTTAGGATTCAGATTGGTGTACACTAACGTAGCCTCAGTTTGGTTCAACATGAAGGGTCTGTCAGGATAAAGGAAGACAGTCTCAGTCAGGAAAACTGCAAAAAAGAGCCCTCCTCACCAAACCAAACCAAACCAAACCAAACCAAACCAAACCAAACCAAACCAGACCCAACCCAACCCAGCCAAACACTTAATTGAGAGTCCCTGAGAATCGACTGCCAGTGAGAATAAATAATCAGTGTACCTGATGTTCATGCTTTCAATCTAAGCCACTCTACTTTTCGAGAACTGCTATCATTTATTTYCTGGGAACTTCGTGCCATCTTTGTATCAGGATTTACTTTAGTGATTTTTGCACTTTCTTATGATAACCAAAGACATGGGAGTGAAAGCTTGCCTCACTGAAATCTCATCCACAAGCACAGGAACAATTTTCCCTGTGTCTGAGTTTAGATGAAAAAAGTTTATTTTATGAGTGCAAATCAAATGAGTTTTAAGAGAGAAAAGTCCTGTACCTGACGGCCTTTGATGGGAGATAAATTTTTCCCAACCTGATAYAGCATAGTAACCACATACAGTTTAAAGATGGTAGAACCTACACCTGACTGTAAGCAAATTGGAGTTGGATCTCAGTTGTCTTTATGAATTTAATAAGCAATTATGCAAAATTCACTAATTAGGAGATAAAATGTGAAAGTCAAACKGGAACAAAAAAAATCATCCTTTTTAAAAATGTGTAAAATAAAATATTAGATTAGTTAAGCCACACCCAGAGATGAAACCTGTGATCTTGAATTATGAGTACCAGAAAAGCAAAAGGTTCACCTTTAAATGAAAAATCAGTTCAGCAATACTCACCCAAGATCACAAGGTGACTCCCACATTTAATGTCTGATGCTTCCAAATCAGCTGCAATGGGAMTGAAACCTCTTTCAACACAGAGGGCTATTTTGTTTGCATTGTAATTTCTCCATCACTTTACTGAGTCATAATCCATTGGAAAAAAAGATACTATTAAAACTTACACTACAAGACTTTATTTTTCTATGTGACTTCCACATACTCTGTGTCSCCTTTGTAGATTTTCAAAATGTAGTTCTTTTAGGCAGCCATATATCACAGCAGCATTGTAGAAYTGTTTAGAAGTGGTTGTGGATTTTAGTTTTTTTTTTTTTTATATATATATATATTTTTTTCTAGAATTTCATTGTATTCATGTATGAAGAGAAGGGTTGTGATATTCTTCCTGTTGGTTTCAATATGTCTTGCTACAGTTCTGCTGCTTGACAGAGTGGAATACAGATGTCTCTCCATTAAGGAGGAGATTGGCAATAAAGATAAAAAGGAACATTTTGAAAATGGAACCTTTTTACCATAAAGCAGTTGTTGGGAACTATATCATTAACAGACTCTAATCAGAGCCATTATTTTGTCAGCCAATAGGTTCATGTTAAATGAAGATGTTATGTTGTAAGAGATACGAAACATGTTAGAGAATGAAACAGACTTCTGTCAAACTCAGTGGTTATGAGTGTCTTCTGGATGACACAGTAAAGCAGACTAAGCAGACAATCTTAGCAGAAAACTAGTAAGTTCAAGTAAACTGAAATGCTCTGGAAAAGCAACAAAACAAATGGAGAAGGATTAAGTAGTATGTATTTGTATTTGTGTTTGCAAGAAATGCTTTGTATTTACAAGAAATAGATGTAACAAAAAATGAGAAAGTTGAAGGTAACCTCTTCTAGTCACACTTTTTCTGAAGCTCTTTGTTTTCTCAACAGCTACCCAGAATGGAGGAGAGTAACCTTGAAAATCTATTACATAAATGTGAGAAGTCATTACATGAGAAATGTAAAGGGACAATAATCAATAGCACTGAGAGAAAATGCCTACTTTGTGCTTAAAAATGGGTCATGTCATCAAGAGCAGTCATTACAGCAATAGTGGATCAAATCCTCTGAAAAAGTATTTGAGGGTATTTCCCAAGGATAAGGAAGCTCTTGATGGAGTAGCAGAGAAAACAGAGAAAAATAAGAGGTTTAGTAGTTACTGAATGAGGTAAAAGCAGAGAAGCAGCTGATCTAAGAAGGCCTGAAACAGGCAATAGCCCTGGCAGATTTTGACAAACTTCGGCACTCACATTTAAGACGTACCAACTCATCACTGCTGATATTGTGCCTTGGGTCACATGAAAAGCCAAAAAGCAATTAAGAACAACTGAAACACCATCTAAGAAAAATTAGTAAATATATTAGTCACAYGAATATGAAAATCTGAGTTACAYTGAAAAAAAGTAACTGCTGCTTTACTGGAGATAAAAGGTATGGTGACCTGTATTTTAAGACACTCTTATAACAGACGTCTGAAATAGGACCTTGCTATCATGCAGAAGATCATATTAAGCAATGTTACACCTCTGACAGTGAGCAAGGAAGACCTCTGCCAGATTCCTGAAAGTCACACTAGGACTCCTGGACACATACTTGCAGAAGTTACTGTTACAAGCTGGTCACTTGATCAAGGGCCTGTCCAAGGCGTGGAGACTGATCAGACTGTTAAAGTGGTGTTACAACCAGCCTTTGGCTACAGGTTCTGTACCAAGCTTTTTAAAGATTCAGCACAAAGTCTTATGTTGAAGCTTTGTGTTAGGGAAGGAGCTACTTCTAGTCTCTATATGATACTAATAGATTCTACAGTCCTTCATCAGCAAAGATGAGCTATTACATATCAATTACAGAAAACACAACTAGGATTTTATGAGCAGCTCTGTTGACTGCTCTTGTCCTAGAAACTAATTTTCTCTTTTTTTTCTTTCTTTCTTTTCTTTTTTTCTTCTCTCTCTCTCTCTCTCTTTTTTTTTGGTGTCCAATACACAATACATTGTTAAAATCTAACAACTACTCACAAGAGGCCACATTCACTATCCATGCACCAGAGTCTCATGCTCATCAGAGATTCACACRCACAGCAACTCATGCTGCTACTTTTTCAAATTAGATGATGGCCCAAWCTAAGCAACAGGGAGAAAGGAATTGTACAGCGATGAGAAATGACATGTGAGTAGGTACTTCAGTGACCTATGCAAATGAGAAGACTAATTGCTGTGATAAATCTATGCCTGCTGCTAAGGTCCCTCTCTCGTCTGAGGAGAGAAATTTTGCTTGGCTATAGGGCAATGCTGTGTAGAGCAACTGCAYTGCAGCAATTCTGTACCGCTTTGATACACTGAAGCTGGGATGTAAGTTGTTGCTATAATGCTTCATCAGAACTGACTAACTTCCTAGAAGTCACAGGGAAAAACCCYCTGAAGCAAAAACTTTCATAAAAGGATTATTGCAAGTGTTGCAGAACTATTTASGTATCAGATGCTTGTTCTTCCACAGCCTAAAATATCCTTTTATTTCATGGAACTTTACATGCAAGGTGCCTAGTCCAAGAGGAACCACAGGAAAATGGGAGAAATGTGTCTCCTGCTGTTAGAAGGATGAAGCTCAAAGTGATACTATTGAAAGACATCTTGGGAAAGTAGCAAATGTAACCTTTTTTTTATTACTGTACTGTACTGCCATCCAAGTCTGGCCTTGTTGCACAGATACTCAGAGTGTGTGTGCAAAGGAAAAGAATTAAGGATGTTAATCAACACATTTAGGCATACAAATCAGACCAGACACAGCAGTAGTCATCTTGGGAGGAATTTTGAAAACCRTTTGAAATTCCCACCTAGAGGGCTCCTATAACCATTAGTCAGATAGTTAAATGTAAAGGTTCAGTCAGTCACCTACTTTCAGGTTGGACCATTGTCTCAAGATGATCCTTTGTCTCACCCATGCCAATGACTGGCTGAGGAGTTCCTGGACAACCCAAGGGACTAATGTCTTGAGTGCATAGGCATGCACACAGAGAGAGGCTCAGCCCTGATAACCAGCCACACTACAACTGCATCTAAAGAACAAACTTTATCCTCATACTTTACTATTCACTTTTAACTTAAGTCCCCTAACCACAGTCTACTTATTCAAAGAAAGTACATCACCAGAAAGAATAATAAATATTCTCCRTAGAATTGCTCCTAGGTCACCTTTCCACAAATAAGAAAAGCAAAAGGGAACTGAGAGAACAGTTTCTCTTTAAAAGTCTGATGGGTGCAGAAAACAGTCTCTCTTGAAAAGTCTGATGGATGGAAAGACTAAGTTAATTAAAAAAAAAAAATCCCAAATTTATATGCTGATATTTCTTCTTTCAATAAATGCTAAATAAATTAAGTAAAATAATAAAATAAATAGCATAAATCATAAAATGTGAGAACACTGACATATTTGGAAGATGCCAAGACCAGAAAAAGAAAGAGAGAAGTTAGCACAACAACAGATGAAATAACTGGAGATGAAATAATAGAAAACAATGACTTTGTCTCATGAGGATCTTATGACGTAAGAAATRTGGCCCTTTGAAGATAATTCACAGATTACTATTGGTAAATTGATACCTTGCTTGCACATGAAACCTYTAGAGAGTGCAATGCTAATAAAGAAGAGGAAACAGCCCTGGCAGGGAGGAAAACAAAGTGACATTAGGAACTTCCCAAAAAAGGGAAGTTACCTTTTTTTAAAAAAAAAAAAAAGAAAAAAGTGTTGTTTAGGATTCCTTGGACACTATATGAGAGCTCTCCTTAAAAAAAAAAAGCATAAAGTAACATAGAATATGAGCCATTTTTAAATATCAAAAAATAATTAGCTAATAAAGCTCTTTTCCTTTTTTGTAAAATGTTATTTGAAACAAAATTTCTTGTGAAAATCTASATAAACTTTCAATGGTTAGGTTTCTTAGGTCTAAGGTTAACACTTCCTACCCTTAATCAGTCTCTCTTGTTCTGACTAGAAATGCTGCTTTAAATTAGACAAATATGATTGTCTATCCATTCTTCCCTTCCTCATTTCCCTATTCAAATGACTATTCATGTATTTCCAAAGACTATGACCACTACAGTAAGAGAAGTTATCTTTGTTCTAGCTTCTTCTCTCTCTT
>NW_028186601.1:191842-243775 GCF_003343005.1 Rhea americana | reverse complement strand
AAACAACTGCATTTGTAAAATTTCTCTGCCTCTCACATTCTAGAAAAAAAAATCTAGTTTAAGAAGAAAGCAAATAGGCCAAACATGCAAAAATGATTGATAGGTAACCTTCTTTTCCTTGGGATGTGAAGCCAGAAATAGCTCATTTTAATGGGAATTTGAAAATCTGAAAAAAAAAAAGATGTTACTTCTACTCCTAGAAATATTGTTTTGATTTTAATTTCCATACGTAAGGAAGTTTATCAGCATTTACACAACCAACCCTGTTGATTTTACCAGGACAAGAAATGTGGGATTAAACCTTACACTTTGTTTACATTCATTTATAAGTTGCTATTTTGTAGGTTTTTCTAATATTGTTAATTGGAATTCCTTAGCACCTAAGCCAGCCCTTGCTAACAGAACCCCGCCCCCCACCACCTTCCTTTAATTTCTTTTGAACTAGGCTTTGAACTAAGTTTTAATTAACATGACTTTTCTTTTTCAYATTTTGACTTGCTATCTGACAGAAGAAGCTGTGGGTAGTCTGATTAGTGCTAAGCTATTTTTTCTTTTAAAAAAGCAAATTAAAAGTACCATTTTAAAGCATCATTTAAATTTTGCCTCAGAATCATAGTTCAATTTTCAAGCTTCAGCACTGTCCACAACCCTGACTGGAACTGCAAAATATGGAAATCTCCAGCATCTGTTCTTAATCAGAGACTGCCAGTATCAGCTCAAGACAAAGGTAATTTTTATAGGTAAATGGACTGAAACAGGTTTCACAATTTTTAATATTCTTAAATTCATCAGAAACATTTTTTATATAGTATTTTAAAGAATTCTAGGATAAAATCATGTCCTTAATTCTAGGCAGAACTTTGTTTTTTATACAGAACCTGAAAACATTTATAAGCATATTAGAAATACATAGCAGAAGTTAGCTGATTCTTTGTAAGTACTGAAAGCCATTTCCTTTRAAATATTCATCCATGCAACAAAATCCAAGAGTTTATAATATTTTGGGACTGTTCCATAATACTGCCTTTAGACGCCCTGTGCCCCCCAAAACTCATTAAGTAAGGCACCAYGAAAATGTGTAAAAAATTTGTCTTCAGTTGATGCACTGTGCATTCTTGATACTATTTATTATCTTCAGGAAATTTTGAAACACTAATCATCATATAACACAAACAGAACTTCCACATCTTTTACATACACTGTCAGAGTATGATCCTCACTGCATTCTGGAAAGAAACWTTCATATCAGAAAATAGAGTGAGAGCTTATAAGGATTAAATAAATAAAACTTGTTGACTTAATTTAGTCAGGTTAGATCATTACTGAGCTAGGAGATTTACTGAATTAAAGGGAATTTATACTGTGAGGTTTATTCATGTCTTCARCCAGATAGTCAAGCATATGAATAATAATTAGGATCATGAGTAATATACCCACRGAGTAACTCTTGTGTGATGAACTACTGGCATATGACTTTATAAAAATATCGAGAAACATTTCTGGAGAAATGGATAGCAACAATTAATACTTCTAATTTTAGAAACTGTTTTTTTCCAGAAAAKCAATTACTATTAGTTGGTTTATATAAAAATCACAGTTTCTGCACAGATATTAGCTTTGGGAAAGACCGCCCCACCTTAGGGTGTGTGATGGAACATGCATGTGTGAATATCTGTTGGCTGTGGGGTGGGAAGAAACAGAGAGGGAGCAGAAAGGACTCTGTAGCRGCAGGGTGATGGGGAGACTCTGCAGCTGAGCAGGGATCAGATGCACAGTCCAGCTTCCACACTGATGAAAAGATAGATGCTTTCTAAGGATCCTCTGGGGACTACTGTTTGCTGCAACCCAAAATGCCACAAGAAGCTGATGGACGGAGATCCAGTCTGGAGCAACAGGCTCTTTGCAAGGGCTCGCTGGGTAATGAAGTATATATGCTTCCAAAGCATTTCATTTTGATCTGCAGTAGATTAGAGCCTTGTCTTAAAAAGCTTTTCTTTCTTGTGYTCCATTTGATGAGTTTTCCTTAAGAAAAATAGCAGATAAATCCCTAAGAAGGCTTTGGCTGAATTTTGGTCCTATCACAAAGTATTTCATTTTTTTCCTGAGTGCRCTTACAAAGTTTCAGATATAACTAATGTAATACAAATGTAAATCATGGTTTCATGTGGTTCGGACACTTAAAACCAGGCACTATAATGAACTTTAGGGAAGAAATGCGTAGCTCTTTAAAYGAGCTTTGGGAGCACTGGAGTATTAGCTATTGGGAACTGAATTTACCTCAAACTTGTATTCACCCATCCGTGTAGATTCATAATATGAAAGATGAAAACACCAGAGCATTGGATGGATCGTGGCTCCTTCCAAGCCCACAGGATACTCAGGCAACTTCTCTTTCACATGATCTGCCTGTATCTCTCTCTTCATATGCAGAGAGAACTGTTTCAAGACTCATTARGGCTAAGGCATAGAGACTGAAGAGTAGCATCCCTCACCCTTCCTTTATCTGCTGGATAATATGCACTGCCACCTAAGTCAGGGTGATGACTGTTTTATCTCCTCTCTGCAACTGCCATAGCTGCAGGAAGTAATAAGGTACTAGAGCCAGGCTACTGCAGAGAATTCTGCTCATTGCTTACCCTTTGTACAGTATATTTTGGGTCTGGAGATTCTTGTATGGTCAAAAATTTGACTTTTTTTTTTTTTTTTTGACTTTTTATTACTGAAAGTCCCYGCACCATTCAACATGTGAAAATGTTCCGGATAGATGCTGCATAGGAAGTGTTCCTATGCTTTTCTCCTTTCATATGCATGCAAAAAAAAGACATAATTTATTTAGACGCTTTAACATTCAATCTCGACCTGCAGCAAGCCTGCAGAATTTTGACTGACCTCAACAGGGGTTGCATAAAGGCAAAACTGTGTTCAATCTGTGCAATAACAAGGAATGAAGTTTATGTAGAACTTTCTGGTGCTACTAGTAACTTCTGAAAGAATTAAAACTGAATCTTAAAGGATAGACATAAGTATTCAATGCGTGTTTTGAACTGGGTTGAGCATTTAGGATGCAACAACTTGTTTCTGCTTTACTTCATATTTTCACATGCTCATGCTCTGATGTACTACTTGTTCCAAAAAAACAATTTTTCTATTAAGCTATTGCTTTGTTTTCTACAACTATCTATGGCAGCAATTTTCTTAAATCTATCACCCAAAACAGGCAAGATACCTTTTTTCCCTTTACAAGACCTGGAAAGATAGATACTGTCATAAAAGAAATAGTGCTTGTAATGAAATTTTTGCTAAAGAAAAAAAATGGTGCAATAAGAATTCTGTAACAAGTTAACTCTCTAAGCAACCCAATCATTTCATGATCAGCTGCAGGGGCCTAAATGTGTAATTTAGCTATTTTCCTAAATTGATCTGGCCTGGTGAAAGGTTACTGTACCTTTCAGGTACAGAGGTATCAGTATGTTTAAATTAATAAACACATCCTACACATCTTTGCTTATAACAAAAGTCTATATTCTAATTTCAAACACTACTTTTTTCAATTCATACAATCATAATTAATGATACAGATATGAGAGTAACTTACTTTGTCTCAATAAATTATAAAATAACAAATTACTTGTTTTGAGTGTGTGCATTCTGCATGTCACCTTTTTTGAAGCAGTTAGTGGAATAAGGCTTTTTTGAGTAATCTAATCTTGAATTTATTTTGCACGGCTATTAAGTACAGCTAGCAATACTGGCACACAAAAAGAATGACGGCAAAAGAAATTGTAATTGAATTGAGCCTTGTACAGGTGCTCAAGCTGTTTAGTGCATTCCTGTGCATTAGCTTGTTCATGTATTCACTGTTTGAATATCAGTTAAGAATATTTGTTCYTTCTCTTGTTGATAGCATCTGCTGCTGCTGCTACAGGCATGATTTTAATGTATTGTTGCCATAGCAAAATACGTTTTACTATGTTAATTTTAATGTTTGTGTCACTCTAAAAATGTCTGTAGCTCTGTCCTTAGACTTAGAATTTTATTTATATTGAAGTATTATTTTTATAATAATACTTTTTATGTTCTAGTGTTCTATAGAATGTTTTTATGTCTAGTTTAAAGGCAAATGTTTGCTAGACTAGAGAAACTGAGTGGCTGTTCTCTAATACTATTGTCTGCAAGAAAAAAGGTGGTAACTAGTTTCTGTAACACTTCCAAATGAACCCAACAAAGATTTTTCTCTTGACTGTAGATAACTAAAATAGGCAGAAGACAACTAAAATTGCCCATTGCAGAAGGGCAATTTTAGTCCATCTGCAACTAGTGCCTCTAATTTTTCAGTTTTACTTCAGCAAAAGAAAGGGTAGAAAACAATATATGCTGAAAGCCATGTGTCTTTATATTAAAAGTGGGGTTCAGAATACACAGTGGTTAGAAAGAAAAATACTTTAAAAATATCAGTAACTTAATAAATTTGCATTATGACAGTTACAAGCTGAGACAAAACTGAYAGCAGGGATACTACTGCGGTGCAGTTTTAACTTTTGTTGTACACAATGAGGTGCAGTTGAAGAACTTGTTTAAAATTTTTCCACCTGCCTGTGACATTAGCTTTAATAAAACATCATGTGTTCTCTCTAGGATGAGCCAGGAGGTACATTCCARCTTATAAAATAAAGATCAAGCCTCAATAATATTTGCATAATTTTGTTCCTTCTTGCTTGGATTGTAAGGCAGTCCAGGTGGATGTGAAAACTACAGCCTTAAGTAAAATGCAAATAGAACAGGATGAATAAGTAAGTACTAAGAAGCATGACTGCAGTCTTGTTCTCTGCTCACTAGCTGATCCTTCGTAAGGCTTCTAAAAGACTAACAGATTCCTACAGGCAACAGGAAAAACTTCAGCTCTTGCTTTCTTTGTAGAAAAGGCAAAGTACTATTCTTTACTGGAGCTTTTAAAACCCTGGTATATAATGAAGCATCAAGGAAAAAAGAAATCTTGTACAAAGTAAATGAGAAACTACCTGGAACTGCTCTGTAAGACTGTTTCTTCAAGCAATTGCTAAGAAGATGGTTACCAATAGTCAAGGCAAATATTCCAACAGAAGTGAAAGAAAAGATGCAATAATATATGTTGAGTCTGTAGAAATTTTTCTATCTGCTAAAAGCAATAAAAATAGATGATTTGTCATTTCTATTTTGGTACTGAATATACTTCCTTAGTTAAGTACTCAGGTATTCAGAAAAAAATATGCCAGTTAAAGCACTTTACATACACAGATACCATTCTTGAAGGAAATGTGCTGCATACAAAAAAAGTGATGAATTAGCATATCTGCAAGACATAGGTAAAAATGAGAGAACGCTTCCTATAAAACAATCACAAAAATTACATTGGCAACCATTTGACGTCATACAGCAGTATTAACCCAATCCACATCACAATCACAACCCACATCGCTGTTAATCAGAGTCTCAGAAGACCATGGAAGACTTGCACATGATTAAGTTAGGTAAGCACTCAGAAAAAAAAGTTTTATTAAAATAAAAAGTGACTGTTTTCAGCTGAAGATACTTTCTATTATTTTATTTCGCTGTGCTTGAAAATGTAATTATGTGAGCTTAGTAACACTCTTTCAAAATGTTGAACCATAAATCAACTCACTTAAGGTGCTCTTTAGAATCATAGAATCATTAAGGTTGGAAGGGACCTCTGGAGATCATCTAGTCCAACCCCCCTGCTCAAGCAGAGTCACCTACAGCATGGTAGACACGGTTGCATCCTGGCGGGCCTTCATTATCTCCAGAGGAGGAGACTCCACAACCTCTCTGGGCAGCCTCGTCCAGTGCTCCGTCACTCTCACAGTGAAGAAATTCCCCCTCACGGTCAGGCAGAACTCCCTGTGCTTCGATTTCTGCCCATTGCCTCTTGTCCTGTCACACGGGACAACTGGAAAGAGTTTGTCCCTGTCCCCTTGACACCCTCCCTTCAGGTACTTGTACACATTGATCAGATCCCCCCTCAGTCTTCTCTTCCCCAGGCTGAAGAGGCCCAGCTCTCGCAGCCGTTCCTCACRGGGCAGGTGCTCCAGCCCTCTGATCATCCTTGTAGCCCTACACTGGACTCTCTCCAGTAGCTTCATGTCTCTCTTGTAGTGGGGAGCCCAGAATTGGACACAGTACTTGAGATGAGGCCTCCCCAGGGCTGAGTAGAGGGGCAGGATCACCTCCCTCCACCTGCTGGCAACAGTCTTCTTAATGAACCCCGGGAGACCATTGGCGTTCTTGGCCACAAGGGCACATTGCTGGCTCATGGTCGACTTGTCATCCACCAGCACTCCCAGGTCCTTCTCTGCAGAGCTGCTCTCCAGAAGGTCAGCCCCCAGCTTGTACTGGTGCCTAGGGTTATTTCTCCCTAGATGCACGACTCCTCCTTCTCACCCTTTTTGAAGACTGGAGTGACACTGGCTTTCTTCCAGTCCTCAGGCACCTCTCCGGTTCTCCAGGACCTTTCAAAGATGATGAGAGCAGCCTGACAAGAACATCTGCCAGTTCCCTCCGTACCTGTGGTTGCATCCCATCTGGGCCCATAGATTTGTGGATGTCTAGCCTGCACAGAAGGTCTCTAATCCTATCCACCTCAACCAAAGGAAAGTCTTCCCTTCTCCAGACTTTCTCCCTCACATCCAGGCTGCAGGATTCTTGAGGGCTGCCACTAGCAGTGAAGACTGAAGCAAAGAAGGCATTCAGTAATTCTGCCTTCTCTGTATCCCTTGTTACYAGGGCCCCTGCCCCATTCAGTAGTGGGCCCACATTTTCCCTAGTCCTCTTGCTGCTGATGTATTTGAAGAAGCCCTTCCTGTTGTCCTTGACATCCCTTGCCAGACTCAATTCCAACAGGGCCTTRGCCTTCCTTGCAGCATCTCTACACACTCTAACTGCATTCCTACAATTCTCCCAAGTAGCATGTTCCCTCTTCCACGTTCTGTGTACTTTCTTCGTCTGTCTGAATTTGGCCAAGAGCTCCTTGCTCACCCATGCAGATCTCCTGCCCCTCTTGCTGCACTTCTTGCTCATAGGGAGGCACTGCTCTTGTGCTTGGAGGAAGTGATGTTTGAATACTAGCCAGCTCTCCTGGACCCCCCCTTCCCTCTAGGGCCTTAATCCATGAGAGTCCTCCAATTAGGTCTCTGAAGAGCCCAAAGTCCGCTCTCCTGAAGTCCAGGGTTGCAATTCTGCTTGTTGCCTTACTTCTTTTCTGCAGGATCCTGAACTACACAGTCTCATGGTCACTGCAGCCAAGGCTGCCCCCAACCTTCACATCTCTAACCAGTCCCTCTCTGCTGGTAAGGACAAGGTCCAGCAGGACACCCTTCCTTGTAGTCTCCTCCACCATTTATGACAAGAAGTTATCATCAGTGCCTTGCAGGAGCCTCCTTTAATAGTAATGCCAAGCCACATTAGAGTAGCAACGTCTTCTAAATGTGTAACAACAAACCTTATTAACTGTAACTTGATTCTAGATTTCCTTCAGAGTAATAAACCTCTCCTAGACCACTGTTTGCACTGAAAATCAAGGTGCAAGACCACTGGCTACCAATACAGGTCAGAAATTTATATCTGCACCTCTGTCTCTGTGTTCCTGTCTGCCTGGAACTCCACCTTTATCATTATCCTTTGCATTTGTGTCATTAAGATCCTCATACAGAGGTTGCTGTAATGGGCTAGAAGTATCTGCTCTGCCTGGTAACTGTGCTTCTGCCTGGTATCCTTGGTGTAGACTTTTTCCTCGTTTCTGTTTTTCTCCTCTACCGCTCTAATGCCTGATCATCTTTTTTTGTTACTTCAACGGAAGCACTGGGCACCTTCCTCATAATACCATGCAATAGCTTGGTTTTATGTGGTATTCTAGCACAGACAAGTCAGTCTTTTGTAAGAGTACTTATACCTTTTGCTTTCTCTCACTCTCTCTTTTTTTTTCTTTTCACGTTGCCTCTGATTTTTGTCAGGTGGGGATGAATTGCAAGTCATACAAAGACATTTCATTATAATTCCTTTCCCATCTGTGTCACACATGCCTTCTTTTCTAGAACTTACAATGTCATTTTTAATGAAACATCAACATTTTAGTTTAGTGTTTTAAAGAAAGTCTTACCTTTCAGATGCAAATTTGCTGGAAAGAGAAAGACTGTTCTAGATAACATATATATAGTATCAGATTTTAAAGAACTAAAATTCCCGTTATGGTTTCTAGAAGGAAGTTCTACTAAATATAGAGCTTGATCTCATCTATAGACTGTAGAAAAAAGAAAGTTATGCAAAATCCTTTCTCAAGCATTTTTAAAATTAAACACTGCCTGACATACTGTTAAACGAATTTTCAAAGTCCTCTAGAAATTTCATAAGATTTGTTTTACCCTAGCAAGTTTGTACCATCATTTAAGGCTCCTTGATCTTTTTTCTTCGAAAAGCTGATCTACAGATTAAGGCCTTGCCTAGCAATGCAGACTTGTTTCAAGGACTTAGAAATAATGTGAACTGGATTTCAAAGCCTCACACACTGCTGTGTTATTTTTARTTGAATAGTCAACAACAAGATTTTATAAAATGCACAGTAATAGAAAAATAGCTTCTGCTAAGAATGATAGCATGTTTCTCAGAGACAGATATAAACTGAATAAAAACAAAATGCTATTTAATAYGTGCTTAAGTGCTTACAGAGATTTATTTTTCAGGATCGTCATGGCATAATTTCAACATTTATATTTCAATATATGTTCAAGTAAAATCTAATGTGTGAGAATTGTTTGTTGAAATGCATGGCTACACTTCAAAGTGTAGCACGTAGGGATACACACAACATTGCCATTAACAAGAACTGGGATCCTACATGCAGTCTTCCATCTGTGGTTTTAATCTTGCTCTGGTTTAAATAGCTAAAAAACTTAGCTCTTTGGACACTAACAAAGGAGATGTGCAGCATGTAAGAATCTGGCAAATCACTAAGGGCTTGATGATGATTCAGATGATGATAAGAATGGAAATCTCCCTTTTTGCCTGTAAGGAGGCTTACTCAAATTTGCGTCTAGATATGCTACTCCCAGGAGCAAGAGGGAGAGCTTTAGCCACATCCCCTGACTTCATTCAGCAAAGTAGCTGTGCAGATATGCCAATCCAGTGATCTCTTACTGCTGTAATCGTAAAATGAAACTGCTGATGCCCCAAACAGTGGAAACCAAAAAGCTCTTATGTGTAACTCAGTGTCTGAAGCACAGTGCTAGCCATGTCTGCTAAGGTGACAGAGCTGTTATGAAAGAAAAAGATGCTACTAAGCTGCATAACCCAGGATGTGGGAAATTGTCTGCTGTGGTGGACCTAGGAAGAAGAGAAAGAGTGACACTGAAAGCTTTGTCTGAACAAGCCCTCCACCCAGATCTTCTGGGGATACTTTGGGAGCCATGGAACAAGTGGTCAGTAACTGGATAGAAGTGTTAAGATATTGGGTCAACACAAATAAATCTAGAGGTAGAAAAACAGGATTCAGTGAAACTGGTCATCTATCTACCCATCTTTTTGTTTGGCCTTCTCTAAAGACTTCGAGGTCTTTAGATATACATGATATACAGGTTGTTCCTTGAAGGGGTATAACCCAGAAGAATGTCAATTGCTGAATTTATGGGGCCAGTAGAAGAACTGAGAGTTGTGTGGCCTTCAGTGAGGTCAGTTATCCTCTTTAGGTAACCCTAACTAGGTTATCTGAAAAAGAAACCAAGCAAACCTAAAGAAATTGAGAAGTCCATCTGACCATCTCAGGAATTTGGAACAGTAGCATCCACCTACTGATGAAAAAATCTGGATGGAAATTTGCATACGCGGAACTGGACTGTTATGGAGTACAGAAGGTCAGCCTGTTGGATGGCAAAGGGATATGAAATAGCAGATTACAGTAGCTATTCTTCATTCAGCTAGAAAGACTATTGCTATTTTTTTCCCTTGTCAGTGAAATTGTTCATGTCTGAAACACAGATTAGGTGCTCAAAAGCACAGAGATATTGCTTGCCCCACAGTGTAAAGTAGCCAGATTAACTGGGTTATATATCTGTGAAATATGTGCAGTGAACCCAAAGATAATGGAAGACTGCAGMAGAGAGTAAGCAATAACACTTATTTTATGTTGTATGCTATAATTCTTAAAGATATAGGTAGTTGTAGAAAACCAGCCCCCTCTGCTCCTGATAATATGTGACAGAAAGATTAAGCATAAAGCTTTCACTGAAGATGTTCAAAATTTGACTATGGTTTTTCCCTAAGAAAGCAAAAATACAGAACTTCAGGTCACTGTTAAGCAATTCTTTTTCCCTGTGTTACTTGACAGTCCCATTCCCTTGCTTTAGTAATTCTCCTTCCTTGGTCTTATTCCCATTTCTAGGATTTCATATTTTCTATTTTAAAAATACAATTTTGCCTGCAGATGGCTGTGACTAACATCTTTATTATGGGACTGAACAAAAAACAAATTTGAAAGGAGAGAGAAAAACAATTTTGAAAGGAGAGAGAAACAGCTTGCAGATCAAATGAGTTTGTACTAAGACTTATCAACTTTGCCCCATTTCACACATTTACTGTGTCTTTGCAACAGATGAAACAGCTCTTGGCAATGACCTTTTTGAATCTACAGCATATCTAAAATGTGCAGCAGACCATAGCATCTCTCACTGCTAACCTTCTTTTCTACTCTGAAATGGTTCCTTTACTATTTTACTACTTTTGGACATCACTGGCACTTACACACACGGATACACGCACAGAGTCTGTAAGAATTATAAACAAGCTTCTGAAAGCTCAGAGGCTATTTTCTAATTTGGAATTCACAAGTAAATATTATAAATTATTATTTCCTGGCAAGCTCTCAGCACCTTGTGTACCTCTGCCAGTCTCTAGTGGGTACAGGTCTCCCTTAAGAACAGTCTCCTCATCCAACCTAGGCATACTGGAAAAAACTACAGCTGTAAAGCAAGAGTGGCAGTGGACATCTTGCTTGTGCTCCATGACTCTGCATCAAAATATCTTATCCAAGCAAATATGCTTTTTTCAGGAGGCAAACAGATCCTAGTACCCTGAGTAACTAAAAAATTACTTGCACCAGAAATATTTTCAGACAATATATTGTGACTAAAATGTCCCTGCAGTATGAATTTTTGTTTGGAAAATGTCTAGCATGCTGTAGGATTACTAGTACCATCTAATTAAGACATGGCAGAAATGCTTATACTGAAGGAATCTCAAAATCTTCCCAGATTGCTGATATAGCTAATACCTTCCCCAGTTTCATCACATCCCTCTGTTGGGGGATCCTTATGGTTTCAGGATTATTTATTTGTGCTATACTGTGTTCTACAGTTCTTCATAAACCAATTTATCCATTTCAAGTTTACAAGGTAAGACTGAGGGCTACAGAAACTTATGAGTACAGTGACATTGATAAACCATTTAACTTATCTATTACTTTACTTGAAATATTACATTACTTATTTTATGGAGTCTATCACTCCATAAATAATACTAAATATTCTGTCTAGGACAAGAGCAACAAAATCTTTCAGGATTGTTAAGCTAGGGACAAGGTTTAAAGATTGCCTTCTTGCAGCATCCAGGGCACTGCCTAGAAGAGCACATTCCTTGATATTTGTGTTGTAAAACCCGTGACAAGCTCTGGGATGCATCTCTGTGCTCCAACTGGAACACCAGAAGGAAGACCTGATCCTTTACACCCCCCTTCCCCATAGCCCCCGGCAGGCAGGCTGGGGCACCCCATCTGCAGTCTCTGAGTGCTTCAGGGCAGYCCCTGCAGCACCTTTTGCAGCGCTGACTCCACCAAGACCTCATACCGTGCCGGATGCTGTGTGCCTCTGCGCACGGACATCCCTTCGGTACTGCCACGGCCCAGGCAGCAGCTGCAGCGCTSTCACTTGCAGCAACACCACCGTGTTCGGTGCTCGGTGCCCGGACTCGGCAGCCTAGGATGCCGTGCAGATCTAGGAGGAGATGTATTGCCCTGCTAGCAACTGGATGAAGGACACTGGGTAACACAGAGCAGCTTTATGAGCACTAGTGAGTATCCAGACCATTCTAGTCACATTGAATATACTCCTTTATTGCCAGCAATTAAACAGAGTAGCAAAGCAATCTATACGACGTATAGGCTGATTAGCTCTTTCTTCACAAGCTGGCTGTGCCGGCTTCCACTCACTAGGTAAGTGGAATTGCTGCAATTTGCTCAGTGGTTTGTCAGTTCCCACTCAGGCTGTGCTCTGCCTCTTTCTATTGCGCTTTTGTTTCCAATATCATTAATATTCAACTGAGTGTATTTAAAGATCCTTGCTATACTAAAGGTCCTGCCTGAGAAATTCTGCAYCTGTTTGTGACAACTTGTTTGTTAGTCACGCTGTCAGTAATGTCTTTCTTCTACTTTTCTCACGYCCGTTTGTGTTCAGTACTCCACTCACCGCAGTCAGGGGCCTGTCTAAATCTACATCTCTTTGTACTGGTATAGTACTGATGTGTGCGTGGTGTGTGCATGCTTGTGAGASAGAGAGAGAAAGAAAGGGAGAGAAGCAATATGTGACCTAGTGGAGCTATTCTGGCCATATTTACCCCAAATAAATTGCTGTTTCTTTGAACCTGACTATCCTTTTCATGTAATGTGAGCTGGCCTGCAATTTAATTTTCACAAGGTTGCTTAACATCCTTTTTATTTAGTAGGCACAATCTTGGATTTCAAACTCCATTTGCTACCGTATCAATTTGATCTGAGTTTAGCATTATTTGTATAAGCAAATTTCAATTCCATAGCAGACACTTATTCCTCATAATGGCATAAACAGGATTGATATCTGATGCAAATACCAGCTCCTCCGAGGAACAGAACCTAGAAGTTAGCCTAGAAGATATACCAGGCAGCACAGACGTGACAAAACTCTGCAGTCTGTATTCCCACGTTGGTTTAGCCCAGCCTTGCCAGTCGTTCACACCACCAGCTCAGGCTGGCACCTGAGYGCAGAGTGTGCCCGTTGGTTCTCCAGGTAAGGAAAATCAGGACTGTTCCTACTCAAGCAGTGTCTCTACTGGAAGTGTGACTGCAGCTGACTCAGAGCACTTACGCCTACGAACCCGAGTCTGAAATCAAACCCAGTTACCAAAGAAGATGTAGACTCACAGGTATGGAATATGAGGCAAGGCATGATTTTACCAAAGAATCTGTTCTCTCCTCTTCTTACACGAATGTGTGCGAACAGATGGGTTTGTGTCTCTCTCTAATACTTTGTTGATAAGCATCTATTTCTTTTTTCCAACAAGAGATGTCAAAGAAGTGCCAGGAGTGTTAACGCTTGCCAGTGCAGATTTCCCAACAGATTATAATTTAATTTTACCTCTGTGTGTTGCTTTTCATCAATGTCCATGAAAGCATCAGATTTATGGGGGAGGCGGGTATAYACCAACATGGGTGCTAAGTGAGGTTGTATCTTCATTCTAATAATATAGGGAGCTGACAAAAAAGCATCCAACTGCTGCAACAAGTAACTGACATTTTGATGAATTYGGAATGTAGCACGGCTTCAAATATGTAAATACACTAATCAAAAGGRTTCTCCAACATAAAATGGAATATTATAGCTAAAACATAGCAACTGATACAAACTACTTAAAATAAAACATGTAAAAGCCTGCTCACACCTGCTCTGATTTTTTTTATCTTACTACGCAAATACAATTAATTTAACTTATCTCTAGAAATTACATATTGATTTTACAAAAACAACTCTAGATGACTTGGAGGCAGGCTTTAATGATACTACGTGCTCATCAGAGCTTGAAACAATCACAATAAACATTTTCTACTAAGGAAAAGGGGAAAAAAGCTATAGATTAAATTTTCTCTATTATTCTTTACAGGTGAAGAATTAGTGTTTAAAATAAAGACTGAAATGAAACATTAAAAAAATCCAACTTAAATTAAAGATGGACAAAACATGAATAAATCAGTGTTTTGCACTGACAGAGAAAAAGAATCGTGACAAATTATATTAATGATTTCTTAAAATTGCCTGAAAATTAAGCCTACCTTCAACACAATGTTCTGAGGCTTCAGYGGCTGCAGAAGCCAGCCCACAGACAGAGGGAAGAGGAACGAGGCCTTGATAGAACAATGTTAGGTCTCTCACCTTAAACTTGATGGAAAYTGGGTTAGAGGGAGAAGGGAAAATACTAATAGTAAACCCTTGGCAGTGGTCAGTACATGGATGGGAGCCTGAGGTGGAACCGTCACAGGCTGCATCATGCTGCAAGCCACAAGCCTGACTCTGACACCAGTTAAGGGTGTTCTTTACTTGTTGTAACTTGTTCCCCGAGACTCGACTGTGCTGCCCCACTGGGGTAGCAACTGAGGTGGGTCTCAGGTGATGGTGAATGCACGTGTGTGTGTGTGCTTTTCCTGACACAGCTGATTCCTTGCTCAGACCATTTAACAAATTAAGCTTATCAGTATCATACTGTTTAATGTTCCTTCCCCTATGGGGCACAGACAAAGCTCCTACCGCGAAGTCAACAAGTCTTCATGAAGCCTTCAAATATAATAAACATTTTGTCAGTATCTTCATTAGATCAGGATTTAATGTCTAMGTCTGTCTGTAAGCAGGCCATGTCAGTTTGACCAAGCTCAGAAATRTAGTGATGGGCAAAATGAGGCTGATCTGATGCCTAGATAGCACGTGCAAATCACAGAAAATTTGTAGAAATATTAGCTACCACTTCCGATAATAACTATTTTGAATAAGAATTGAAAAGTATTTTTGCAGAGGTAAGGATACACTAAAAGGCAATGCTATTTTGGCAGAACATAGCAAAATTTAAGAGTTTCCAGCATGCCACTAAAAAGCAAAAGCTGCAAWTAATCTTTTCCATTGAAAAACTACTAACATATGAAATTGTGCAAAACATATTAAACTGCAAACTGCACATTTAAAAACATCAGAAAGTTTATTCATGATCTACTAGTAAAATGTCTAGCATATTGAAAACGAGCRCAGGAGCAAGCTTCATTCAAATAAACCTATATAAAGGTATATAACTATACAGTACTATCCTTGACACTGAATCCAGCAATTGCCCAGAGCCTTCTGCAAGTGGAATCCCACGTTGGCCCCTAGCCTGCCTGGGTGACCATGTGAATGATCTGCTCTGCTGGGGCAATGAGAGGAATATGTGCATTACCCTCTGCTTGAGTCCCACCGTGACTTTGACGCTGAATTTGATTAGATCTGGGAAGTGGAATTTGCACTTAAACAGTTTTCTTACAGTTCTGCTGTCTCCTGAATGGTGTTAATGCTTTCTTCATATCTGATTTGGCCTCCTGTTTTCTTGTCATGGGAGGTGGAGACCTCCCCTCCTACAGCACTGTTTCACATCCTCTCTGATCACTCTTGCTTCCCATTTACGGACRTATAATGGACATATACAGATATATTCGGACATACAGATTAATATTGAAGCTTAAAACTTGTGCTTGGTTTTCTCCTGTTCTGATATATTTTGATAATGCAGAAATTGAAAAAGGCCAACATATAGATAATAGCCATTATAAATGGAATTTCCTTATTTGCCATAATTTGCCAGCTGTAACAGAAATATGAAATACTAATATTTTCTGACATGCAGAAGGACCAGAAGTTAGAAAAATACACAGCTTGTAAACAGCTCATTCCAGGACTTTATTCTTTTGTTCCCAYGACTGGCTATCATTACTTTTTTCCCCACCAGAGCTTTCCCCCAACAGACACAAAAAGGATGGTGAACCGGAAAAAGACTATTTTAGGATAGCGATGAGGCTGAAATGTTGATGTATGCCTTTTCTATGAAAAATAAACACTATTTTGCTGAAACATGAAAATGTTCACATCTATGAAAATAAACATTTTTCTCATGGCTCCATCAGAAGAGAGCTGGAATGCTGTGAATCAAGCAGSTGAACAATAGATTACTAATTTAAAGGGAAAGTATAAAGACAAACCTGAAAGACCACAAAGCTGTTGCCGTATCACAAAAACTTAATCAYTGTGCAAAAGCATGTTTTACGCAGTTACATCTGGATAGTAGCAACAAGTTCAGAATAAAAATAAGTAATAAAAAAGAAATGTAGCCATAACACAAAGAACCTTAATGAATATATTTTCCTTGTTAAGAGAAGTAGAGGCTTAAAGCTGTAATTTTGATATTACACCTTGGTTACACAGGCATATCTTTCAAAGGCACATGGAATAGCTAAATCCCAAATGCCTATTGAAAACCAATCAGAGTTGATTACCTTACTCCACTCTACCTTTGAAAATGTATCACATTGGAAGGGTTCAGTGCTGGTGAATCAACAGGAGCTTCTGTCATTGGGCTTGTAACCATCTCTGTGCCCTTCTGAATCCAAAGTGCCAGTTTAAGATAGGCTGTTGATACTGGGAGACTTTGCCCTGGTGGAAATCTGCRTGCTGTAGTTTGCTTCTGAACCGTYCACGTTGCATTTCCAGTTGTAAGACTTTACACAGATTCTCCCTCATACAGGAGTTTTCTTTGTTTTTTCTACAAGTATGCAAAAAGAAACACAGAGAGAAAAATCTTGGGCTGGCTTCTCATTCTGTATAATCAAAATGTGTCAGAGTGTAGGTTAATTTCCTTCGCATCCAAGTCCTGAACGAGGAATCTATCCCTGTTCAATAAACTACTTAAATATATGCTTATGCCCTTGCTCCCTGTGGTTTCAGTCCACCTTAACAGACACATCTAAGATATTTATCTTATGATATAGATACAAACACAGGATTGAAAGCTTTCCTGAATCACTGAACCATAACTTAGGTAAGAAGGGACCTCCAGAAGTCATCTAGTCTAACCCCTGCTCATAACAGGTCTAATTAGATCAGACTACTCAGAGCCATGTCCAGTAGAGTCTGAAATACCTCCAAGGACAAAAATTCCACAAACTCTTTGGGCGACCTGGTTTAGTATTTAGGTGCCCTCATGGTAAAAAAAAAAAAAAATGTAATATGTGATTGGAATTTCTCATGTTCTAACTAGTGTCCTTTGCCTCTTGTCCTATCACTATGCATGTATGAGAAGAATGTAGCTCCATCTTCTCTGTCTCCTCCAATCAGGTAGTCCTAAAAAGCAATATTCTCCAGTTAGCTTTCTCTTCCTGTTGAGCAGATCCAGTTCCCTCAGCCTCTCCTYGTGAGTCATGTTCTCCAGTCCCCTGAACAACTTGGTGACCATCCACTGGACTTATTCCAGGATGTCACTATTCTTCTTGTACTAGGAAGTCCAAAATTGGACAGAATGCTCCAGATGTGGTCTCACAAGTGCCAAACAGAGAGGAAGGATCCCTGGACCTGCTGGCTGCAGTCTTACAAACAGAGCACAGGACATAGTTGGCCTTCTTCACTGCAAGGGTGCACTGCTAACTCATGCTCAACTTGCTCACTAGGACCCACAAATCTCTTTCTACCCTGTTTCCCAGATGGTACTGCCACACAGGGTTGTTCCATCCCAGATACAAGGCTGAGTAATTAACAAATCCATCCTGTTAAGACTATAAGCTCTTAGCATTAACAACTTTATATCAGTAACAACAGATGTTGACTGAAGTCACACAAAATACAAAATAAACCTATAAAATTTAATTATTTTAGAGATGTTTTTCATCTCTGTTATACTGATAAAACTTAACAGATTTTAGCAAGTCTCTTTTATTTATAACAGTATGTGAGAGTTATTTTCTTACTTTAAGTACAGTGTTATATGATTTAATATCCATGGTAGGTGTGACTTGGATTGATTGCTCTCTTTTTATATTCCCAGAAGAGAAGACTGGAGCCCTAAAACCCAGAAGAATTAAGAACTCTTTCTGCCTTGTTTAGCTAATTGCATTTGGTAGGGGGAAACACACAAAGGTCATTCTTCAAAATCATCATGCTTAGCAGGTGGTGTGCTGACTTTAAGAACATTTTCAGCCGGCATGAACTGAAACATGCTGTGGCATGTGTCTGCTGCTTTGATAGAAAATGGTCTCTCTAGTTTTAGCATTAATATAATCACAGTTTTCAATAAATTAAATCAATCAATATCATCAAATAAAAGCTAAAATTTACAAAAACTCTCAGTCATTTTGGGACACAAAAGCTAATACAGCATGCATTGCAAAAAAAAAGTCTATACAATAATAGGAAATCTGGTGTAGTTTAACTTTAAAAAAATAGTTGATTTTCGTTTGTTGGGTAATACAGAAAAAAATTCTACTTACATTATATACACCTTCAAGTGCAGGAATGCTGTCCCTTTGGAGACTACATTTATCATATTGCAACAGGAATGGCTGGAAGGAGAAAAAGGACTGCAGCATATGAAAAATTAAAATGATGTTTATGGCAGGACTATGCTGAAGGCAGTTTTACCTGGATTAGTAGACCAAGATATTAATTAAATCTTAACCCTTAGTATGTTCCTGGCTATTAACCTGACTGTTAAATGTGGCCTTTGCAAGCTCATTGTGTGCTCCCCATTGCCACTTCCCTGAAGGAAGTCTCRCTGCCCATGTTCATGATCCTTCTTCTCCTGTTCATGAACCTCCTTCTCCACTCCTTAGGCTCATGTCTTTCAACCACCTTGCCATATAGCCGCAGAAACCTGGCCAGCACAGTACAGATAAAGCTGAGGGCTGAAGTCTGTAATTCTGCAGTTTTACTGTAACTGGTATTTAAGCATGATGTGAAAAAGCTGGTTGGGATATATCCACACCTTCTCTAGTCTTACTTCCCATTGCATTGCAGATAATACCCTCTAAATATAATTTTTTCACAGTGGTATTCAGGCTTGCAAGTAAAGGTTAATTGCCAATACAAATTAGTCTGGATTTTCTTGTAAATGGCAATGACTGTCAATATAGGCTTATRCAGGTCTAGTAACCTGTCTGGGTCAAATACTACGACACTGGTGTTTTCCCGTAATTATACATAACTTGTATATACAAAAAAAGCAACACAGACACAGGCACCTGTTCTTACAGATGAGTTTGATCCCTGCTCTGGTCTCATCTGCTGAAAATGTACTACGAACATTCATCATCTTCCTCCTCTTCCCAGGGAGGTTTGGAGGCCGAGTCCTCAGTGTATCAGTGAAGAAGTGTGTTGGAGTAAGCGGATGCACAGCTGTGATTCAGACATCAGAAGGCACCAGACATTCAACACACTGCACAACTGAAGCAGGCCTTCCATCTCTGTTGATCCATTTAGGATCTAAACTGTTAAAGTCCCCATCTAAAAAGTGCTTGTGCTTTAGCTTAAGCTCCGGTAACTCCAGGTCTGAGTTACTAAGAGGCTTATCACACATGGGCGCACACGTTTCAACCTTGCAACAAATTAAATTTTATTCAGAGATAAGTGTAGGGTTGACAGAATTTCTTTCCATTATCTATACAACACTTTCAGAACTGAGATGATTTTGTAGTCTTGCACGGGCTTGTCTGTTAAAAGATTAGTATCTAGATGTTAAGATGAAAACAAAGTGAAATTCAAAGTTTTTTAACCCTTTTTCTTTTTTTACTGAAATATTATTATTTCTWCTTCTTTTGCTTACTGTAAAGATTTTTGGAAACTCTTTTATCCATTTAGTTTCCGTATAGAATATTATTAGCAGTATAAAGATTCTCCTATTTACATTGGGTGTCACGTGAGTCTATAAGAACCAAAAATTATTCTCAGTAACCAACAGTTAAAGTGATCTCAAATCATAGTTTAATTCTTTCTTTTAAGCTGAAGAGGCTTTCCATTTAAAGTTTCCAAACAAGGCTCCTGAACCAAATTTCCAGATAGCATGGAGTGATAATCATTACAAATCTTAGTAAGATTCTAAAAAAAAAAAGACATATGACAATTCCTACAGAAGAAGTACATGATAAGATCTTTTCATCTTGTAGGATCTTTATTCAGCACTTGTGTTTGACCTGTGCTGATACCCTAGCAGCCTATTAGCTTTATTCTTCCCTCATAAAACATCCACTGTAAGCTTCAATGAAAATTCTCAGTCTTCTWACATATTAAATGCATTTACTTTGTCCCTTTGCCTACATTTGTACATACTGGCTYCTTTTCAAAATGTATTTCATTATGCTGAGCTTTCAGAGTTGTGAAGTCCATCAATTGATTTTGGTTTTTCTCTCTTCTCTTTTTAACCAYACCAATGCTAATATTTTTTCCCTTTATTGCAGTCTTAGAGGCTTCCCAGACCATTTTACTATTTACTTTTTCCATTATTGTAAAATATCAAATGAAGTCATCCTTTATGATCTCCATTATCTCAGGATTTTCTAGCAGCCCTGTTATTAAATCTCAGGTTTGCGTTTTTTTTCTGGAAGTCAGCACTTCCCAGTTACCTTAATTAGTGTATGGTCTAACTTTATAACTAAGTCAAAAGCTAACTATCCTCTCAAATCAACACTACAAAATATATACATAGATAAATAGTCCTRGAAGATAACACTTAGATCCCATAGAATGCAATAGTTAAAGAAAGAGTATAGTACCTCAAAAGACCATGTCTTTTCACAGTCATCTATTCTGTTATGTCTCTAGGAAGAGTCTCTGAAGAATCAGTTAAAGCTTTCAGTTTGAGATGACAGTTTCTTGCTCATTTTGGGTAGGAGGAAGGATGGAGTACTCACATAAAGAAAGTTACAGAGCAGCATACTGATTAGCTGAAGATAATCTAATACTAATACATTATCTAATGCTACAGCTTGCATTGTAGGCCCACTAATTAAAACACCTCACCCATCTTTACTTCTCAGGTCAAAATCAGACCAGCCTGGAAACTGGATTAGCAAGTCTACTTGCTTTTAAATGAAAAAAAAAAAAAAAAAAAAAAAAAAAAAAAAAAAAAAAAAAAAAAAAAAAGCATAACAGCTTGTTTCGAATATCTCTCGGCAGGTTACCTGCATTATTGTGGACTTTATTACTTCTCAGTAAGGGTAGAGAAAGGTGAAGATTAAAACAGGACAGAAATGTAGAAAATCTTTGCCTTGTTGCTTGTATGTATTCTTCCTTCAGAGAAATGGATGCAGTGGCCAGTGTGRACCCTACAGCTGGAAAAAGCTTGGAGGAGACCAAAACTATAAATATATGAAAGACTGAAGTTGTATGACAGTTTAAAAGCTCCACTTGTGGAATATTTTGTATCACTCGTAGGTTGTAATAATAAAAATCATAAAAGGTGTTTCTTGAAGAGTCAGTCAGACCTACCTGAGGTGAATAGCTGCAAAGTCTTGCAAAATGAGTAATGTGCCAAGTTCACCAATGGATCACCTTTGTTTGCACAAAAGTAAATGGTTKTGGACACTTCTATTAGCAAAAAATTATTAGATTGTCCAGCTTATAAAATGTAACTCTTCACCAATGGCTGTAAATAAATTCATCAAAAATAATGAAAGTCTGGACAGGTCTTATAAGATGTTTGGCTGTCTTCCAGTTAAGGTTTTACAAGGACATAACGAGAAATAAATTATCTCCCTCACATTTATGAAGCCTCAATAACAAGCAGCAAAAGAATACCAACTGCACTTGTCAGGAGGTAAATACCTCMTATGGGATGAGTAATTTTTCTGGAAGAGAAATACGTATTTGCTGAATTAGCTTTAATAAAAGGACATTTGCATAAAGCTATATTAATTTCAGCAGGGTGTTAGATATTTCCCCTTTTGCTTTACCCATCTGATAAAATAAATCATATGTAATGTAAACGTGTGTTAAAGTTGTTATTCAGTCTTGGAATCAGAGTAACATTAACCAAGTTAACTCAAATTTTTTTCACTTTATACATAACTTCTTGATGGAATTAGTCTTACTATGAACAGCTGAGTGCACAATGTTCCGTATTTTTAATTGAAATGGCCTCAAAGCTGCAGCTTGCCAGTAAARGAAAAATTAAACTTTACACTTACAATATCTACAGAGAGCTATAATTCACTAGCCTTCCTTTGAAGCTCTCTGTGGATAGTGCTGTTGTCAATTACAAGCATTTCTGAAGTGTAAAACAAAAACAAGAGCACTTCATTCCTCAGTACTATCTGTCTTCAGTAACTCCCAGATCACCCCACCATGTTCTAAGGRGACATGTTGGATTGGTTTCTTCACTGGAAAACAGTGTTTGACTCTGTTAGAAGTCTAAAGAGTTTAATTTCCATTGCTGCAGTCCTCCCTGAATATCTCTGACGGCTAGCTAAAAATTTTCTAGAGATAATTTCCATTCTTCTTAAAGCAGCTTCTGTAGTTGCTCTAAACATTGACTCCATATATTAGAAGATTCTTGCTAAAACACAGCTGTGCTGGTAGATAGAGCTGTTTACAGAAAAAAAAATGCAAGGATGCAACAGAGATTAATTTCATGTATATTTTGGTAGCACACTGATGAATTACTGATTCCTCTGTAAAAAAAATTAAAATTACTATCAACTTACTAATTCCTTCCTGCCCTCACTCACCTTCTCACATGCGATGCACTATTCTGTGCAAAGCATGGAACAAATCTTCAGCCACAATGAAAGAATGGATCACAGAAGTTGAGGTRAAATATAGATCTCTGAAAGCACTCTACTTAATTAAGAGCTTTTTCTGATTTAAATCAAAGCTGTTTAATAATCACCTGTTAAGTGCCACTTGAAAAGATTACAACTGTGGCTGTGATATATAACAATTCCTTCCTTTCCTCTGGTCCTGATTCCTAACCTGGTAGCTGACAAGAGTGCTACGTCCAAACTGTGGGGCAGGGAGGTGCTTAACAGAGTCCCCTGCAGTTCTGGCCCACCTGTCRTCCATTCTGGGGGACCTGTCAGAGGACCATGTCCTGCCCATACACTTGGGTTCTCTTCCAAGAGAAACTATGGCATTGCAGAACAGCAGGGAAAAGGTAGGCAAGTCTCAAAAGGGGGAAGATGCACTACTGGGTCTCATCCCAACATGTAATCAGGATACAGCTGCAGTTTATTTCCAGATTTGGAGGCTGAGATGTGTTTTCAAGTTTAACATTTACCTGTTATTTCATTTTATTTCCTTCCCTTCTAAGCTGCCAGATAATTCCACTTCTTTTAGATAGACACTAGCACACCAGAGTATGGCTGAGATGCAAAGCAGCTACCCTGCATCARTGTCTGTCCTTGGTTTCCCAGGGTATGAACAGATCATAAATCAAAGAGAAAAATCAAAGGCAATTGCTTGTCATGTTCTAATCAGAACCTCATCTCTACAGAGACTTTTCACTGAATACACAGGAAACAAGAATTCCTCAGTGATAAGAATCTTCCTTTTTAGTCTGTCTTCTGTTTTGAACTCTGAATCCTCCCTTCACCCTCAGAGATACTGGAATTTCAAGCAATGTTCAGAAATATGTTCCCTTTAATGGTGAGATACCACATATAATTAGTCTATTAAAATGACAGAGTAAATCCAGTTTCATTGTCCTGAATAGATTAGTTCCATATTCCAGCAAATTATATATATGCTATCTTCTATGTTTCTACAATCCAAATCTTCCATTATCAATCCCAAATTAACTGCTAGGTTGACATGTCTATCAGTTTAGCTGTATTATAAGCATTAACCAAATTAACATGCTAAAACTTCTGTATGTAGTATAATCCAATACACTGTATTTTAATAAAAATTGAGTCCCCAAGGATGGAAAGGGAAAAGAGCCAAGTCCAAATGGCCATCTATGATCCAAATATCTTACTTCTTTATGGAGACATTTTCTGATGTTTACAAAAATTGAATTTTTTCTTAAAATTAACACAGAAACAACAGATAATTCAGCATACTATCAGTGCTGATTCTGATAAGTACCAGTGAATTAAAGTATTTATATGTCAAATGAAAGCATCACAGTTCAGGAGAATGGCAAGTGATATGAGTTCTGTCTGTTCTAGGGAATTATCTTGTTTTCACAAAGTTTGGTTGCTTAGTGCATTATTCTTGATGCAGTATCTGCTTTATACCTACCTATTTCATGATACTATTAATGCGGTTTTGACAGTACAGATTGCCGTGAAAATGCTAAGAAATGGAAATGTTGAGATCAAGCTACCTAAGAGACATGTATGTTCAGATTTCCTTTTCTGATTATGATTTTGGTGTATCAATCAATATAAACATCATCATAGCCATGAAATATGCAGAATTTGCAAGAATGAACACACGTATGAGATATAATTATTAAATTTTCGATTAAAAAAGTGGATTATTATTGTTTCTATACTTCAGAATACTCCTTTGACACTAAATATAGGCAGTTTAGGAAGTATCAAGCCCCAGGTACTTTTAATTTCCTCAGTGCATTATCTTTAGCTTTCTATTTTTCAGAAACTATATCCAGGAAAACTGCAAAGGCACTAGTTGAAAATTGCTAGAAGCAACTCCAGGATGGAAAGAAAAGAACTGGCACAAAGCATTTCAAATGATTCCACATTCTACTTAAGTTTTCAAAATTACAGAAACTGATTGCTGATCAGTAAATAAGTTATCAACTCTTCAATAAAGTGCAATTTTTATAAACACGTTCTGCACATTCCCTTTTTGCCCATCATCCTTGTTGATCTTCTTGTAAAAATACTTAGTTAGCCTCCTAGTATACCACACGTGGACCAGACTAATGTGCTCTACTTGCAAAACAGTGTTTAACGCTATGCAGATAGTTCAACCCCAATTTCTCAGAAAAAACATTGTCAAAAATAGAGATTCAAAGACTAAATAACATGGTAGGCCTATTTATTGTTCAGATTAGCTCCTGAGATGAGGCTAAAGACCATTCAAACAAAGTCTACCATAGCATTCCTTTCTGTTCTTCCCAGACCTGCAGCTATGAAGGAAACATTCAGGCTTGTTGCACAAAATTGGAACAAATGAAATGTCATCAGAAGGATCAGTGTCATAAACTAAATATCCATTTTTAGTGAGGGAAATCAATTAGTAGCCCATTTTCACAGATGAAACACCCTGCATTGGAAAACCAAAAACCATGCACAGTGAACAAATGAAGTAAATAACATATATACATTATATCCTTGTGCACATCTTTATACATTTGTACATAAATTCATTTGTATATCCAGATCCCAATGCTAGACAACATAGAACAAACAGTAGACTTTGACTTAATAACTTAGTAGTGCAGTGTTCTGCCATATTAGGGCATTTCTGGACAAGACTACCACAGATTTGTATTGGTACTTGCTCTTTTTTTCAATGATGATCTAATGTTCCAGGTTGTAGATAAAATAAAATAAAATTCATCTAGCAGTGGAAAAAGGAATGTGACTCTTCAGGAAGGATTATGGCAAAAATATTGTCCTTATTTTTAAAGTGATTTTTACAAAGCTATTTTAAAGTGACCATGACAAAATATTTGCAACAATAGAGTGAAAATATTTGTTTATTTATAATTATTGACTAATTAGCTAGAAGCTTTTCTTTGCCTCTTCTTTACATAGGTGTGGCTCCTTTAATTGTTTTTCTAATGTTTGAGGAATTCATTCTGCTTTATCTCTTGGGCTAATTTTTTCACCATTAAAATCAGTCATAAATCACCCTTTGCCTTCAGTGAAATAGCATCCATGATCTAATGCTTCAATATTAATCTTTTATTTTATTAAGATCAAACTCACAGATATCTTAAACATACTCATTTTATAACTGCAAAGACTTCTTGAATCACTTGTCTGAGAGAGAGGGTTCTTATCTCAGACAGGTAGCTGTTGTCAAATAAGAGCAAGTAGCTAGTTAAAATTATTTTTAAATGTCTCCTTATGGAAGGAAGTGGAGTAAGTCCAGCATGAAGAAAAAAAAGAAAGACTAGATCATAACCACAATATGAAACTTAGAGAAATAACTTATTTTGCAAATTAAACTTAGTATTTGCATCGGTATGGAGCAAACTGTGGAACAGGAAATGGTAAAATCAAGAAGACTAAGGAACCATCATACACACCAAATAGTTTCATCAAGCAGCATGAATTAGAAAAATTACGCCTATTGAGACCCCAAGGCAGATGTTGCTAACAAATGCAAATGATATATCCCATAAGATGGAAACAGAAGAAAAATACAGATGAGATGACTTTGGCATCAGTGGAATGATGCCACTGACTTTAATAAAGCTACTCATGTTACAAATTTAGCCCCTGAAGGTCTATATAAGGCATAGCYGGAAAAGAATGAAGTATATCAAAAGCCAGCTTTGGTACTTTTGAGGCTAGGATTGGATAAGCACAAAAAGGGTGCATTTTAAAACAGAAACAGAAGAAAAAAAACAATAAAGCCTCATAATATGAAGGAGGAGGGTTAAAAAAATAGGTAGGTTTTATCTTTTCATAGTAATCATGACATAAAGCTTTATACTCACACTTTTGCTAAACTACCCCCATAGGGCTCACAAGACCACATCGTGCAGCAGGGCCGCAGCCACCACCTGTTGCTGGTGCCAGCACGGCCCACCGCCAGACCCACCGGCACTGCTCCTTAAGTGCAGAATTGTCCAAGTACAAGAATGGGTCATCCTGATACTCAGGAAAGCAAATGGGCACATCAGGAGACTGGACTGGCTAAGCTGTGAGCTCATGGTAAGCTACAATGTGAAAAAGGACGTATATGGGAGGCGGAAGCAGGGACAGGCTATGAAGAGGGAATTAGAAACGCTGTCTGGAAAAGTAAGGATGGTGTTAGAAAATGTTTCCTCCCAAAACAGTAGTTATGAAAACTTTCCCCATGTGCCTKTCTTCTGGACAGGAATTTGCGTTTGCAGCTTAGCTCAATATTGCTGTCTGTACCTGGTTATGCAAAGGTTACTGGATTATTTAAGAGCTAGATACTTTCGTTTATTTTTGTGATGGGTTTGTTATCTGTTTTAGTTGTTTATTTATATTTGTTTTTCTTCAGGCCTCCAGTTCTTGGAGCCCATTGGAGGGGGAGACAGCTCTTTATTTAGGCATTGTACTGAGAGGAGAAGGTGCCAGAGGCAGYAAGATGAGCGAGGCAACTCTGACAAGAGTCAGAGTATGTGAGTTCACAGCTCAGCCTAGCTGCGACTAGGAGTGCAGTGCGGAGCAGAGAGCTAGGCTTCAGCAGTGACTCAGATCTTTCCAAAGGCCAGAGGGTACTGCATTTCACTGCAATGCGAAAAATTGCTGAGTTGCCTAGAAGCAAAGACTCACCTCTGAGGACACAGAGAGCAGGAGAAGAGTTATATACAAGACCTGTCTTTGCTCAACAACATTAAGCTTCTGTTTTTCTTTTAGTTTAAGAACCCTTTCAGGGAGCTTACTGGAGGGAAGAAAWCTAGGTCCACCTACTTTAAAACTGCAGTTGTTTCAGGGTCCTGCTGCAGTCAGCACAGGCACCTACTGAGACAAGACAGTTCTCTGGATCGCAGTAAAACTTTTCTGAGGCAAAATTGTTGATTTCAGATGAGGAATGTACTCCTAGGCTTTCCAGCCTACAGAATGTGATGTAAAGCAAGAGCTGATGGCATTGTGGTTTTCATAAGCTGTTTGGAGTTCCAAGTTTTGCATGCTCTGTAAGTAGCGTTCACCTCTAATATCACTTGCAAGTTTGTAAAGCAAAATAAAATCGGTACTGTTTCCCTGTAGTATGCAATTAAAAGCCCTTTCTCAGCAGCACATGCTCTTGTGCTCACAGAAAAGAGGGATAGTGAGGATAAAGGCAGTAAGAATATTCCTTTCCTGACAGAAGTCTTTCAGTCTCTGGATCTGTTAAATTCGTGTTAAAGCAAGTATATAARGCAGAGTTGGAATTTGTTTTGTACAAGAAAAGCTCTATCACTCTTCTGCGTCAAATTTAACTTTGGGATCCTGACATTTTTGTAATTAAACATTTTGTCCAACTTGCTACCTAAAGATTTGCAAGTTTATTCCATATAGGATCAAACAATTATATATGATTTCTGTAATAGATTACATATGAGTACAGTCCTTTTGTCATAGATTTTTTAAGACGTGGTTCTTAAACAGTGGTAATTGTGTCTCTTGAGATCACTAATAAAATGAATTCATCACAGTTGCATCATGGACTCAAAGTTATGCTATTCGTAGTTATCTAATAAAACGTTAAGACTTCTTGGAAAGGTCTAACCACTGGAACAGTCGGTGAATTACAAACTAGCTCTCATTTAAGAGTTCAGTATACAGTCTTGTGTTTATTGAAATGGTGCAAATAAGAAAAAAAAATTGTTTTAAAAAAGGCTGTTTTCCAGTTGCATAAAGTATTTTGCTTCACTTTTGGAATGCAAGGAAAAGGAGGAAAGTACTTTGAAAGTAAAATGTTATTTTGCTGCAGTTTGCTGCTGAACTCTCTTCTGCAAAATTAATGTGACATGAAACTCCTCTAGTTAGCAAGTTATTTAAGATTGTTCTTGAATTTCAGTCTGAAAGTAATTTCTTTGACGTTTACTAGATAGGACTTCGGTAAATTCTTAATTTTAAGTATTTACTTTTTGAGTGAATGTTTTACAAGTACATTATTTTAAATCTTGTTTTTAAAATGGGAAAGTATTTTCAGTGTTTTAAAGTTCAATATTCAAATATAATATGRCTTCCCAAGATCCTTAGTAATGAAATCTGGGATCTAACCATGGGATTTAACAATGGTTGTCTGCTTGTACCATGGAAACTGCAGTATACTCATGCTTTTTGACACTTGCAGAAATGTTCCCAGCTACTATATTTACTCTTATTGGCTCTTGATTTTTAATGGATTTTAGTAGTTTAATGCAAATGAGTGATATTGATGCAAGCTTTTCACATAGAAGTAGTAATTCAGATATCGCTCTGTTCACTGGCAATATCTGTCCCTGATCTTTGCTTATATAACTATTTTTTGATTTGTGCTATGACTAAGCCATTTTAACCTTCTCTACATTTAGCAGGCAGTCTCTCTGTGGTGATAATTTGTTTTCTTCTAGACCTTTTGGCATGATCCTTGCGTGAGACCTTTTGGGAAAGATACTGGAGCTAGGGACACTTCCTGATAAGAGAGTCTTTAGAATAATCTGTGTGCAGGAATTAAGGTACAGCTTACCTTTTTGTTTACTTTTTTTTTCCAGGGTGAATGTTGAAAATTACAGTTGGGAAGTGTGCATGGATATGTTATGTAGAAGAGTGTGGTCTGCAAAGAGGCGAAGTGATGCATGATTTCTTCTTTTCATAAGCAAATCTGGAGCTTTGCAGAAATGTGTTCCATTATTTGTTCATTATGAAAAATATGAGGCAGAGGTTAAAAATATTAATTTTGATTGAGGAAAACTGATCTTCTTCGACCTGTAATCCCAGTGGAAGAGCTGAATTTTTATGTTTAAGAGTAGTTAGAATTCAGGCCCTGCTTAGACTTATCCAGGGAGAAGCTGARCTCTGCCTATACACTGTGGCCTAAAAATATTGCTGCAAGTTAAGGAAAGTCTTCTGAGTATCACTTTCAGTGCTTGACTACGTGCTGATTTCCTGACAGGGTGGTGGACATTATTAAACAAGCTCAGTCTGTCTACCAGAGGCTTTCTGAAGCTGTAATGGTTAGCATACCTACTATACTTGATGAACTTAGTCTGTGCTACAGAGCTGCTATCTATGCTAGGTAGCAGTGCCATTACCTGTCTCTTCCTCAGTTACTTGTTGCTACTCAGACTCTAGCGTATGTCTAAATGCATTTACTTGACTGTATGTCTGATTTTAAGCTGAGGAAGGAAACAGAAATGCAGAGCATCATCAATTAGGGTTGGACTGGATGGGAAAGCAAACACTCCAGAAGCTCTTGCTTATCAAGCTGCATTGTTAGCTTCTGAATAAAGTTCAAAACAAAAAGCCCATTCAAGTGTTTTCTTTCTTTTTTTTTTTCCTACGCTGGAAGGAGTTCAACTTCTAAAGTTCATTTCAGCTCATATAACAAAATGCATTACTTTAATCTGCTTGGGGATAATATTCAAGTATAACAAAGAAGTGGAAAAATGAATCTTAAATTTGTTTTGGATTTAATAGTGAATATGTGACTGAGCAATGAAACTAGATTAGCTGAGTATGCAATCAAGAAAGTAATTTTTGTTAAATATGAATCATCTCCTCAAATTAAAAACTTTCTTAATTTTTGTAAAGTTTCAATTGTTCTAACAGATACAACAGCCTGCTGCATCACAATTATGGTGATTAAAATAGCTAGCACAGATAAAATCTCTTCTGCATGATACAATTTTCATTCACATTATACATTACCACCTGCAATGTATGAGGTCTGATACAGAATTAATTTGTTTTTATCAGTTCTTTTGTGGACAAATGTTTATACTATTCAAGTTACTATACAGTTTGACTGTCTAGTATGAGCACAGGGACCTTTCTTCATTTGGCATTTGCCTCTTGACAATTTTTTCTCTTGTTTACTAGTAACTGTGTTATGGGGGATGGAAAAAAACAAATTTTTATTCAATTTCTTCATGCTACACAAAGCCGCTCTATTATATTCCCCTTTATCTGTCTCTTCTAGGCTGAAAAATCTTGGTTTGTTTTGTTGCTGCTCTTACCGGAGGCATTTCATACATTTAATAATCTTTGTTGCTCATCTTCATAACTCTTCCAGTTCTTTCTGAGAGTGAGAGAATCAGAAAAGCAGATCATATTTGAAATACAAGTGCTATATAGCTTTATTCGGACTGTTTTCAGAAGAAAATAATCAAAATAAAAGAATCCAACACCCTCTAAAATTCTATTAGAACAAAAGAGATTTGCTCAGAATGTGTTTCTTCGATATGACATATTATCCAGTATTTGCAGGCATGGTAGTTTAATCAAATAAAACTAAAATGCATCTTTGAATCAGACTTCAAAGTGAGTCTTCAGGCTCCAGATATGTGATTTATTAGCATGTAGGTGTATTTAGTATACTTGTTCTGCTGCAGTGGACTGTTATTGTTTGGCTGTCAGCTGGAAGACTAGCAAGGAACACGTGAATGATTTTTTAATAATTAAAGAAAGTGTTATTCTAGTCTGGCTTCCAAACATTTTAAAAATAATTCCCAGTGCCTGCTAATTCCATCATTGCTAGACTAATTGTAAAGTTCAATTTGTTCAAGTCTTTAAAGAGATGGCTTTTTCAACTCTTATTGATGACTGTTGTAAAAGATACTCCTAATTTTATAGTATTTATACTCCTTCCTTTCTCTTTCCTTATCCATTTTAGAAACAGCTCAATTGCTAGCTACTGGCATAAGCCTTCTACTAGTAGTTTTTTTAACCCCTCTCTGCCTTCATCAACAGAGAAGAAGCCAATTAGACCTCARTAACAAATTAGAGTTGAATAGTTCAAAAATGAAGTGAAAATAAGTTTCAGTATAAGAATTTCAGAAAAGACAAGGGTTATTAAAATCTTATTCTTGCAGTCTTCTTCTATGTTTGCCATAGAGGCTAAATTAAAACTGAAGCAATGCTATTTTTTTTTTCTTCATTGATTGCAAGATGAGATTAATAAGCAATGAAAGCTATATCCTGCTACAAATTAAACTGTTGAAGATGCTGGTTTTCCCTTTCTCTCCTCATCCCCAGTCCTTGTCATTTTGAAGAGTTTACAGGTCTATCAAAAAGCTTAACCAGGGCGTTAACGAAAGAGATTCCCATTACTTAGAGGACTTCCTAGGAACTGAATGCATGTTAGGTASGAATTACTTTATTTTTAATTAATTTTATTTGTGAATCTTCTACATACCTAGTAAATTTTGCTGAGAGACAGGATCTGAAACAAGCCCTGAGATTAGACGCTGAGTTTAGAGGTTGTTTCAGTTAGTGGGAAGTTTAAAGAAATATTGAAAGGTGTTTCAGAGATAGCAGAGCTGATGGGCTGCTRCTGGCTGAACACTAATTCTATCTGGCTCCTTTACTAGCAGGGCTGCTGGAAATGCTGAGACCTTCGCTTGCTTTCCAGCTGAGCGGTTGGAAAGTTGCAGCGCTTTACACCTTCAACTTTTGCTCAGTTGTAGTTTCCTATCTAACTCCCTAAAAGACTACTGTTTCTTCTGCTTTTCCTCTGCACCCAGAAAGTGCAGTTGATAAAGGCGTTCTGTGTGGGCAGCAGACAAGCATTTTTTTGTCTTTTCCAGTAATATTAAAATTCCAGATAATGGTGGTGGGGAAATAYGTATTTGCACAGAAAAATTATAGTCAGCTTTAAGTGTATCACTGAATGTTTTCTGGGCTGCTAATTTGGCATATCAGTGTTATTCTTTTCATAATTGACTTACTACTTTGCCTCAAAATACTAGTAAAGGAATATCTTGATTGGAGATGGCAAAGTGGATTCTGTTCTCAGCCTTTGTTGTACAGCTGTGTACACTTTCATAGACCTGTTTCTCTTTTAATCTCTTTTAGTCTAGTTGTTCCATCATGCTTCGAATTTTATCAGAGCTTTTTGAGATGGTAATGTGATTGAAAGTAATACCTCCTAAGACACCAGTATGTTTGCTTCCAAACCTTCAGTGTATACTATTTCTCTTAAACCTCTTAAAAGAACATCAATTACATTTTGCAGTTAAGCCTTTAAAAATTATCCTAGATAATGACAGTATTACCAATGCCATTTTATTGGCTATTAAGATGTTAGGATCTCATCCATTTTCTGTATAACTGAACAACAAAATAAAGGGTKGGGGAAACTATACAGATTTTACCTGTGGAAGAAATATGCAGACTCTACTGATAGGTAACTTTAGTCCTAAGAGAAGCCTGAGACTGCAATAATGCTTTTTTTCTTACATACTATAATCCTTGGTTTAAGTGTAATATGCATATGCTTGCCCAGTCTCAGATTAGCACAAGAATTCTCTTTAATGAAAGTACACTATYTTATTTGTATAGTGACTCCAGTGCTACAAATTTAATACCTCTTTTTATATTATGAAWGTGTCTCAACACTGATCAGCGAGGCAAGATGAAATAAAAACAACAAAAAYGACACTCCCAATGTACTTTTACCCACTTCCATTTATTATAACAGCAGGGCACTGTTTTGAAAACTTGAAGCAAGACAGATACTTGGAGCCATATGTGCAAGACTGTGTTTACATCTGATAGAAATGGCTGTCTGGGARCTGGACCAGAACTGTGGTTCTTGTTAACAACATCCCTGAAGTTTTCTCCAGGGACAAACCACTCTTCACTTCCTTWGTATCTCATAAATGTACTGAACCTCATTTTTCATAGTGACTGTGTGGGTTACAAGAGTTGTTCTGAGGCACCTGCCCTCTTACTGCTCCCAAAACAGCTTTAGAAATACCATCGGATTTTGTCTGGAACAAAGAACAGTTAATCTACACAACTAAGAGTGTCTTCTTAGTATTACGAGTTTGAGTCCCAGAGCCCAGAATAAGAACTATTGTTATTCAGTTCCAACTTCATAACTTCTAGGATGGTTTATGGCAGAAATCTGACATTTATGAAGTCTTTATACTTTTTTGGAAGGCTGTTGAAATAGTAAAAGATAAAAGTAGCGTTGCTGTGGCCATCATTTTTTGCTGTATACCCAGTGCTTGTTCTACTCTCTTGATTAGTGTCTACCTTTCCTCAGTACTGGTGTTTTTCATGTCGAAGCAAAGGCAATTTTGAAGTAAAACTTGTGCTGAGATATACAACAAAACAAAGTGCTCTTTAGACGGGGAAATCCCCCAGAGACTATGATACTAAAGCAAATGTATATTGCTTTACCTGCTCCTGCTTTGAGGAGTTATCAATCTTGGCTACAGAAAATGATCTGTTTAATGAACCAGAGATTTGCAAGGCTTCTGTGAGGGTGGATGTAAAATCTATTTTAAGGTCATTGTTAGCTACTCGGCACTAGAGCTTTCTGTGCATAAGGTGGCATCTTGCACACTTACTTTACTTTGGTGTGCTAAGGATGACATATTATTACATGTGAACTAAGCAAGTTAACTAAATTTTTTCTGGTTAGGAATTGTTAAAAATTGTACAGAATAAAAGTGGTTATTCTAGGTGCTAAGTAAACATCAAACTCCTGTAGAAAATTTATATTATTTTATAGCTTACTCAGGCCTCTGAAATGAAAATAAAAAGTTGAAAAATCAAGGAACAGAAGTATTGAAATCCTAGAAAGAAATATCTAATCTCAATATTTTGTGAGTTAGAAAACTTTGTAAACTTTATGAAAGTCTATACTTAATATTTTAGCCTGGTGCTGTAAAAAGTTGAGTAAGTTCAAGTGAGATAAAGCCTTCTGGATAAGAAATCAGAAATGATAAAACTCGTGTTTATAAGAAGCCACTAGGCCAACTCTGATTAATTTGGAAAATTTCTCCCATTTTGCACATAGAGGAATTCAAATGAAATTCTCAATATCATGGTGAAGTTTAACAGAAGATTTTTTGTCAACAGAATTGTTACCATTTTTTTTGAGACGCTTATGTGACTGTGAGAGCGTGAATTAGAGTCTGTGGGAGTCATTTTTGGAGAACTAAGAGACTGACAAGATTTAGGAGGCTTGTTGTATTGACAATATGAAATCCCAGACCTACTAACCTAGATTTCTTATTTTTGCGAGTTTGACTTGCTTCTTGTTCTCACGATTGAAAATAACATATCTMTCTTGTAAATACAACACACTTGCTTTTACTCGTTGGAGCTTTTACTGCCCCCAAGCTGGCTTTAGAAATAGCATTGAATTTTGCCTGCAAACAGACAAAATTCAAAGAACAGTTAATCTATACAACTGAGAGTGTCTTAGTATTATGAGTTTGAGTCCCAAAGCCAAGAATAAGGACTTTTGTTATTTACCTCCACCTTCATAACTTCTAGGATGGTTTACGGCAGAAAACAGACAACAATCTCCCTGTTTCCGGGGAAAAAAGAACACGTTGTGTGTTTTCAGAAGCTATTTTTTTTCAATATATACAATGTTGTTCTTCATGATAACATGGAAAWATTACTTACTTCAAAAGCTGTGTTTCATACATGAAAACTTTCAACGGCATTTTAAGAGTGAGGACACAGGCCATTTCTAGCTATCTTTATTCTTATGATTTTTACTAAAAAAWATTCTTTTTATAGATTTTTAGTACTGCCTTATTAAAGATTTTTTTAAACACTGCAATTTTGAAAAGCTTTCCAAAGCTGTCTCAAATTAGACCTAGTTTCCTTTATGATTAGTAAGACCAAAAGAATCAATAGAACACTAGTTTTTCTGTGGACAGTAATTTATGATTTGAAATGAGTGCTTATTTATTTCAGAAAGTGGAATGGACCCTTACCAGTTAGGTATTTTAGTGTAAGAAATTCTACAAGTGTCCTGAAATGTCAATCATGTTGCATTATTATTTGACTTTAAAGGTTTATCAGTAATGGTCAAGTTCAGAATATCACTGAGTAATTACATTAARTATAGTAACTTGGAAAGTCCTGTATAGCTTTACAGATTTAACATATGCACTTTGACTTCTGAAAGTCTTTCAGTTAGAAATCAAAATTGATTTCTTTTTAGCCTTTTAAATGAATCATCTTCAAAAATCCAACATTTGTATTATCCTGAATTTTATTTTCTGTTTCTTGTGGCTTCCAAATGAAGGTTCTCTGAATTGACTTCCTTTGAGTGGAAGCTCTTACATGCCATTTACAATCACATTTACAGCGCTGCAATTATTAAAATGTGTCTTAAGTACATCTGTTAGAAATGTGTGTAAAAGAAGTAATGAAGGTCTCTAAAGCCATCAGTTAAAAATCACATAGATATATTTGCACATATATTTATATGTTTACATATATTATGTAYATATAGACTTACATGCATGCATGTTTGTGTGCGTGTATTTACACATGCATCCATATGCACATTTACACACACATGCATGTATGTTTACATGCACATGTGTCTACACGCATGTACCTCCACATGCATACTTGCATGCACATGCAYATATATTTGCATGCATGCACATACCTGCAGACACACATGTATTTTCATGCACACATATATGTATTGCCCTCATGTGCRTATTTGTCCACATGTACCTATTTGCTCCCACATAGTTATATATGTTTTGCTCATTCCACAACAAGTGTAATACCACAATAGTATCTTAAAGAGGCAAATAGAATAATAAAGTATTTTGGCAATCTCCTCCTGGTCATAAAAGGAAGCAGAGAAGAAAGCATAAAGATACTTTTTGGGTAGTTTGGCAGATGAAAAAGGAAACTGGACATCCAAGATTTGTTAGAAGCAAGAGATTAAAACTGAGTGCAAGAGATATTAAAACTGAGTGGTAAATACAAGGGATAAATCGCAGAGAGAGTGCACTACAGGACTCCTAGGTTATGTGCTATTTGAAATGGGAAACAGTGCAACATAGTCAGAGYAACAAGCTAGGACAGTCTTTAAACACAATTTTAAAAGCTATGGTAGGGCATAGCTAGGTTTACTTTTGTCAAGGGAAAGTGTGATGATTCAAGAAACAGGACATATTAGAGTGAAGAGCTAAGCAAGAATTTTAGCTGAGTAGAGGTATAAGAAAGATATTTAGCAATCTTATGTAAAAAACCCTCCAACCTCCCTTTCTCCCCCCACCCCAAACCCTCAGCAAGATATAGATATATCCTGCAGTTGAGAATTTGTCGAGGTCAAAGGTGATGCCTGGATTTATATGCCTGAGTGACAGATAATGTAATATTTAATAGGATCTATGGTCTTATAATATTACATTGATGGACAGGAGAATGGGCTCAGSGGCAAGGGGGGAAGGAATTAAGAGCTTTGTTTAGTCAAGTTGTGCTGGAGCTAATAACTAGACACCTCAGAGAAAGCACTGGTAAAAGGCCAGAATTTTGGTTTGGGTAATATTTCTGCACTGAAGTTGACTTTCAGCTGTTGAACRTTTACCAACTTTGGTAATTATAGATGAAAAAAATAATTTTTTCAATTAAATGAGATAGGGAAACAATCTATGGGAAGAGAGAGGTATAAAATAAGTAGACTATGACAGTGTCAAATGAGTAATTCAGTCAGCATTTTTTCAGTGGAATATTAGTAACATTGTGTAGAGTAACATTGTGGTGAAATAAAGCTCAGAGACCTGACAGAGATCACGTAGGTTTTCAGTGACAGAGTATGAGACTGATTTCTGATCTTATATCTCCCTGTGTTGCAGTATACCCAAAACAAACAGCAGCACTATGTGAAAACTATAACAAATAAAGGATAAAAATGTACTAAAGGTGTTTCTTAAGTCAAGAGAGGAAGAAAGGATAAAAGAGAGAGCAAAGTGAAATAATGAAATATGAAAGTAAGAAAAAATATAATTGCAATAGTGTCAACAGAGACTTATATGATGATCTGTTTGTCAGGAAACATTGAGTATTACTGAGGCTTAGGTGTCTTCCAGGGATTTCTTTAACATATGTGCCACAGGGAAAAAAGGCAGGAAATTCAAAACCTATGTTTGGACCTATTCATCTGAGATGCTGACCCAAGAGAATGCTTTTGATAGGTGTGRGTGTGAGCTGGGATAAGGAAAGGGAGGGGGAACAATGTTTTGGAAGCAGGTAGGGAGTTAAGCATGGATAGAYGTAAAAGGAAGAAGCCCTCAGTAGGCAGAGCTATGATAGGGGAGAGAAGAGTAGGTAAATGCTAATAATAATCAGGGAAGAAAATGCAATGGAAAACCTAATGGTGAAAACTGGAGGTAGGACATTTAGAAATTAAATGTATGTATTTAGCAGTAGTAAAAATTCTGGAAAAGGAGGCTGARAGCTGAAATAACTTATAGTTGCTTTGAGAGTACTCAACAGCTGTTTAGATGGACTGTGCAAGAGAGAGCAAAAAAAGTCTGTGGAGCTGAAAAGTTTTGCCACAGTTTTTCTGTGATTTACTTGTGATTTAATAGGTTTACTGTATTTTACYGGAGAGGTAAATACGCTGTTGAGAGATAGTTTTTAGATGAGTTGCTGTGTCTGTACACATTTCCCATCACAGAAAATAATTTCCATTGGCATGGAAAGAAGTTTCAAAATCCCCATGATTATCAGCTTCTAGGATAGCCTGCACATTTTCATTGCTTTCACTTTTGTGTTGGAAAAGGGGTGGTCTGCAGGGAGAGAGGCAATGAACTCAGCACTAGGTTTTCAAATGCTATACTGCTTTGTGTGGCTGGAAGACTATTTTCCTGGAGGGAAGCATAGTTGTAGCTTTTACGTTCATGTAGTATTTTTGTCTTACTTCTAAGAAAGCAAAACTCATAGGCACATAAATTTATTTGAGTAGTTTTAAAACTTGCCAGGCTGGATGACCTGTTGCTGGAGAACCCATATGGAGTATTGATTGGTGGAATGTAAGTGTCTTTTCTGTATTTTGTGTATAGAGTAGTTTTATTAAAGAGTATTTAGAGTGCTTTTCTGAAAGTGTGGATCAAACCCACTTTGTCTTTTGTGACCAACAGAATGCTTCAGAATACTCTGCACTTGGGAATAAGCTCAATTTTGTGCACCATGAAAACAAAGCAAAACCGAACTGTGAATCTCAGCGGAACATTTAATTTTGTATTGGCCACACTAACTGCTGATAAAGATTTAGAGTAGTGCCCTTCCCCAGTGCTTATAAAATGGAGATAAGTTTTTAATTACTTTTTCTTGGTGAATTGACCAYAGGGGAGAGTTTAAATTAAACTGATTAAAAGCATGRCATATATAGCCCTTTAAGCAACCTTGTATGTACATTTTTCCTAATGGTTATCTTGATAATTCCCCCTTTTTCTTGCATCTTTTCAATATCAAAAAATGTAAGTTATACCTGAAAAGGAAAAGCATTGGAAGTGGAGCAGGCTATTGCTCGCAACCTGAGAGAGCATCAAAACTGAGATCTTTTTAGGATGAGATGGAATCAAGAGGATCAGACAGTTGTGAGGAGAATAAGGTTACCTGAAGGTAATGCTAACATAATATCCCTAGAGAAGAAGTGGTAGGGATAGTTCAAATATTTCCAGTCTAGAACTCATTAACGTTGATTTATTTTCTATTGACATTATCCTTGCAGAGAGAAAATGGATGTGAACTTGGGGAATCACATATAAAATTTACTAGCATCTTAGAATGTTGAAAAATTGAAACCAGTTGAGGTGATTGATTTCTTATGATTTTCTTCTAAAGATACTGTATGCTTGATATACACAATGTTAGTATCAGTAGATTCTATATAATCATATAACTTAGCATCATTTTCCTAAAACATGCAATTTATGATTTTGATTCTTACTGATGTTAATATTTCGTGGAAGCCTTTTGTGAGACTTTTTCATATCTGCAATACGCCAGCCCCATGTGTATGCAATGGATACACTACTGTCTCTAAGAAGGCACCTAGGCACGTACATTTAGGCCTTYAGCCTTTTGTATGAATGGCCTGCTGATAAATTATGCTGGAGCAAGGTAAGAGGTTTTGGGGAGAGGAAGTCTGTAAATGTGACTTGTGCACTGTGGTGAAAGCAGTGTTAATGTGTCTAGAGTTTTCTGTTACTCTTGTGACGGGATTCTTCCAAATTACACAAGCTCTGCCTACAGCATAATGAGTCATGTTACCATCAAAGGTTTGTCCTCTTTTTACCTTTTTTGATATTTATTCCAATTATCATCATCATCATCTCTGAAGTGTGTGTGTATGGTCCTCAGTTTGCATATTGTAGAGAATTAGGAGCTTAGCTTGTGTAATACACTCATACATATTAAAGTTTGAACCACTGGTTTGTTAGGAGAGGTCACTATTGCGTCATATAAATGAGATCACTTATTGCCTAGCCAAATAYTAATCCTGTCTAAGCCTGCCTAGCCAGAGGGTTACATATCAAAGACAGCTGCGCCTATCTCAGACTATCACTGTAACAAAAAACTTGTCATTACCCAGAAACCTACAAGTCAGTATTACTTAAAAGAGACACCAAAGAAGCGTTTGCATTTATTGGTGTTTTCATGCAATAAGTATATACATAAAAGAAAGAAATTCTAGAGTTCTTCCAGCCTTTCAGAAGACAGCCTATAATTAAAAGTGCTACAAGATTACCATGACAGCTAGTTCCATTTCTCCTTCTGCTGAATGAATTGCAAAAAAAGAGTTCATATGTAAGAGGAAAAGCACTAGGTATTAAAAAAAAACAAAAACATTTTTCTACTTATGTCCCTCCAAATTTAATGACTGAATTTTGTTAGAATACAGTAATAATGTTCACTTTTCTCTAAAATGATGCTGGATAATTTCTGGGTTGAATGATATAGATGCCTAACTTGTTGGAGTGCCTTAAMATTGGTGTTTTAGTTGACACCATGAGTGTGCAATTGCAGTGAACCTGTCAGGTGTTTCCTCTTTCTGCACATCAGTTCACCACCACCATGGGGCAATCTCAGAGCACACAACTGGATTCCTCTTAGAAGGAAGCCAGAAGATGTGCACTTAGTATCCAGAAGTGCACCTAGTGTACTCCATCCATTATTTTTTAATCCCCCCAGACTGACTTAGAACAAATCTGCAGTAAAAATCCCTGGAGATGTGTGTAGCATGAATGTTGGATCATTAGTACCGTTTCACTATAAATCTCTTCCTGCTCATGTGCTCTACTTGCTAATATAGGCATAGTTCAGATATCTTGAAGAGTGAAATGTTTTAGGGACTTGGTTATATGTAGGCAACATAAAATAACAGCTTTGTGAAGAGAGATCTCCCTTAAAGTAAGCTGGATGTAGGCTTTGTAAGTGAAGTAAGCTTTGGCATGCAGCAGATAAATGGGGACCTGAAGTGTTCTCACAGGCTGTTTATGAGGATCAGTCCCATCAGTCTGACRGCAGACTATTTGGGTCTGTTATTCTAAAGCCTCTACAGCTGCCCCCCCGAGAGAAAATGCTAGTTTCCTATGAACTCTATGCCCTATTTTTCTCCTCATAATGATCTCTCTGCTTGCTCATGTCGTTTCTGGAGCTGTTTTTTAGCTTTACTCAGGCCATTCAATTACAGGCAGACAARAGTCATGAGAAGAGACACGTTTCTATATTTATTGTCATAATCAGGCTAATGGGATTGAGAAATAATGTTCAATGTTGTAACACAAATCTTCTGAACATCTCTACTGGAAAGGAGGGAATTATGGTAAGCTCTTTGTTTATATAAAGTCTTGAAAGGACTGTTGGAGCCTTTTGTGAAATGCACCGGATTTTGTGTCTTCTATGGAAGAAGCCAGTAGCTGAATTTTTATCTACTTAGTGATGTATTTCCACTACTCCCAAAAGGAGAGTTTGTGTAAAGTTATAGCCTTGATTTAAATTGCTATGGATTTTACTATCTTGCTAATGAAAGATGATGAGCAATGCAAAGATTTTTGCATCCACAAACTTCTCAACCCTGAAATGCACAGTTCTGCAGCCTCACAAATGTAATATCAGCCTGTTTACAAGCCTTCTTTAGCTATTGCAGGAGAGTATCCTGCTCAATTTTGCATTCTGAAAGGAATTTGTCTGCCTACTTGACCGCTAGGGATGAGCATCAATCTAGAGTTGTGTGTTTGATGCCAAATAGAATTTATGCAAATCCTTTATCTGTATTGAAACTTAATGATTTTAAATCTTCAGTTTCTCTAATTCACTTCTTATGTTCATTGGGTTAGTTAGCACAAAGGAACTGACTATCCAAGTATCCTTTTCAGAAGACTTGATCATTTGCCTTTGAATAGTAATAACTAAGAGCGTGATTTTGCAGTATTGCTGACTTCTAAAGTATATTGCGAATGTTTCCTCTACCTATATTATCCTGACACCTTTGAATAGTAATAACTAAGAGCGTGATTTTGCAGGATTGCTGACTTCTAAAGTATATTGCGAATGTTTCCTCTAACTGTATTATCCTGACAGATACACTATTTTTGGACTATGTGGTTGGCATGTATGTTAACGAATTCTTTATATTCCTTCTGCCCATGATATAGCCTTTATCCATAGGCTTGAATYTGTTGTGCAAAAATAATTCTTTCACAAAGCTTTCTTTAACTACATGGGAGCCAACCCTTAGCTTTTCCTTAAACTTGCAGTGCACTGGGACACAGAGAAATTGGTGTGARCCCAGGGAAACATTGGAAAGGGATATAGACTGTTGCTGCCTCCAGTGTGAGTGTAGCTCTACCGGAATTGATGGAAACATGGTAATGAGGTCAGATGAAAGTCTCTTTTTTAACTGGAGTGCAGCAAACCCTGTATAKGTTCATCAATACTGTGTGGCTGTGAAGCACTCTCTAAAATTCTTTAGAACTTACTTCTCTAAAGCAGCTTACCCACATTTTGTAGAGCATTGGCAAGAGGTCTAAAAGTGAAACATATAAGACTGTACTAACTCCCCAAAGCATTCTTTGTAGTCAATAGAAAGAACATGAGTCATAGTCTTAACTGATTCATTCCAGATTAAGAGTCTAAAATGAATATAAGCAATTGTGACTGTTTTCTTTCCACTGACCGTAAAAGACTGCTGGGTGGCTAACTCAAATTTTGATGTTTAATTTTTTGAAGTATAAAGTACTTTCATTATCTCTAATTTTAGATACTATATGTTTCTTGTGATAGTATATGATAGCAATTTTATTTTGCTAAGCAAAGTCTATTTTCTATAGCATTTCTCTCATACAATCTGTCTCCAAAAGCATAACCTAGTAAAATGCATTTTTAAAAAACATTATAGAGAGAAATATGCCTTTTTTGAAATTGGAGAGATTATTGTTAATTGATTACAGAAAAGGAATATTCTCAGATGATATTTGAACACAGATTTGGGAAGATTATAGAATATCAGAGGATACTGGTCTGTGTGAAATAGAAACAGAAGATGTCTTTTGGCTTTCTAAAAAAGGTCAGAAAAGGCTTTAGAAATCTTTGCTATCTCAGACTTAGTGTCCTGGCAGTGCTTCTTTAAGCATTCTTTCTTGAAACAGTCTAGCATACGTTTTGGATGAAAATGAGAGAATATAAGGTAACATTCTGTTACTAATTTCCATTCAGCAACCAACTCAAGCACCACCTAAGGCCTTGTGATTTCTGAAGAGGTTTCTGAATACCTTTTAGATTATGCTGTGGAACAGAAAAAATTACTGGCTGTCTTAGAGGATGACTTTTTTTTTTTTTTTTTTCCCAACGGACTAAATACAGACTTGCAGTGCTTCTCTCCTACCATTACTTACAGGGTGGTACTTAATTGATTGCATGTCATTTTAGAGCAGGATGGATCTGTGCTTGTTTGGATCTGAGGAAATATGTTAGTGATGCTCTTGCTATTTGCCTTTCCCTTATCACTTTCTCTTATCACTGTGCTCCTTGCTGCTTTTAAATATTCTGCAAGACCATGAGATAGAAAAAGCATAAAATAAATACTAACTGTCAGATTTTTACTCCTATTCCTCACTTGTGAGTAAGGAGCTCTTCAACATATGAAGAAAACTAAAGGTAAAAGAAAGGCATCTGGACTGACTTAAATTTGAAAATGGGAAACAATTCTTCACGGACTTGAACTTGGTATGCCTGTAGAGAAAGTGCCAAGAATAGACGGAAGTGATATCCAGCTACATAAAGATGGAGTGATGAAGAGGCACTGAAGCGTTATTTCATGCAGATAGAAACCAGAGAACTAGCAGAAAGTCTTAGCAATTAGGCTTTATGTCCATTTTAATTTTGATAGAGCAGCAAAGGGTTGTTATTTCTGTCTTTGTTAGGGTACTTTCTGGACATATCATTAGGTTTCTGTAAGATAGAGGTAGTGGACTTTTCTTCTGTAACATTTGTTGCTTGGAGTGGACTGCAGCCCAGGTTTTAGAAATCTTTCTTTTTAGTATTTAGTATTTAGTTTTAGAAGTCTGCATTAGATGAGATGAATCATACCAGGAGAGGCCACAGCTCTGTGTCTAGAATCTAAACACATGGGGGGATCTTATCAATGTGTAYAAGTACCTGAAGGGAGGGTGTCAAGGGGACAGGGGCAAACTCTTTTCGGTTGTCCTGTGTGACAGGACAAGAGGCAATGGGCAGAAATTGAAGCACAGGAAGTTCTGCCTGAGCGTGAGGGGGAATTTCTTCACTGTGAGAGTGACGGAGCACTGGACCAGGTTGCCCRGAGAGGTTGTGGAGTCTCCTCTGGAGATCTTCAGTGCTCACCTGGATGCAATCCTGTCTAAYGTGCTGTAGGTGACCCTGCTGAGCGGGGGGATTGGACTAGATGATCTCCAGAGGTCCCTTCCAACCTTACCCATTCTGTGATTCTGTGATTCTAGAAGCACGGGCTGCAGTCCCTGTAATACATAGAGCCTAACAAGGTTTTCAATGGTGCTTGAGTTTCCTTATCCTCAGCTGTTTTCTACAATGATCTGTGTATCATTTCCTGTGATTTAGATACATTTCATGGACAATTTTCAAATATCTGTATACATATGTGGATAAAACGAAAGAGTTCATTAGCTTCTACRTTAAATTTGTTTGTTCATCTGCAAACATCCTCAAGGTATTCTGCCAAATACATTCTATAATTATGAATCTCTCTGACTTACAGCACTGGTCCCTACACTATTTGGAAGGTATACTTCTGGGAGACAATTGAGGAGAGAAGAGATGTTCTTGTGATTAAAGCACCGAACTGGGAAATCTGAGTTATCATCAGTCCCAGCTTTCTGGTGTAAAATACTTGCTTAAGCAAGTATTTCAAATATGCTTCTATTCTGAAAAATATCTATATTTAAAAGTAGTACCTTGGTACTGAAGAGAATGAAAGCCTGTAGATATTTGAAGTATTATCTGCTGACAGTACTGGTTTTCTTCCCTACACACCCTCCTTTCCTCCCAAAAAATCCCACATAGTTTCATTTCTTTTAGCTCTGAGGAGCTATTTGTCAGGGAAGAAGTTGTTGTTTCTTCTTGTGAATCAAGYGCCTCCCTGCTTTGTCTTATACACATATGTGCATTTACTGTACAACCTCACCACGAAAGGTTGTCATGCCATGTTTTAATTATCCATGTGCGAAAAATGGATTTCTTTCTTACTAGTAGTTTTCACCTTGTTTTGGGTCTTCGGTAAGATTGGTTGGTCTTAATAGCCTACTTTTAATGAGTAAGAAATGGGCCTAACTGGGATTATCCCTAACTTGCAATGCAATGGAAGAGTTCATCAAGAAAATAATGTTGTATACAAATCCTTATTTAAATTCAATCCRTATCCTCAGTATACAACTTCTTTAAAATGTAGATTGTTGATATTTCAAAACATAATATTTTAGTTTCATAAAAATACCAAAATAATGATTTGTTTTCAGAACGTTTTTTAGGATTTGTCATCTCTTCAATAGTAGAGATGGTGCAAAACCACAGGTCAYGAATGACATTTCTGATGCTGTTTTACTGGACATCTAGACTATATGGATATATCAAGTGACATGGCAGGATGGGAGTCTGCTAGATTTGTGGCAGATGCAAAAGGAAACTTTATCAAGAGCAGCATTTTTTAGAAAAACACTGGGAAATTGAAGCYGCTCAAAGTACTCACAGATAGAACATGAAATAAAACAATTCAACAGGTGACGCTTTCATTTAAGAGTTGTTAGCTAAAGAAGAGAATGCTTGTTAAATGATGAAGGCCTATGTCTAAGCTTTAGCTTCGATATATAACTCTTTTTAAACAGCAAAAATGACTGTGTAAACTTACAAAAGAGCATATGTGAAAATAACAGTTTATGATAGCCAAATGCTGATAGGTTCAAAGTATATAAAATTGAGCTGAAAAACTATAGTGTGTTAGAGAAAGTGTAGCTGACTTACTTGAGCTCTTGAGGGGCCTGAGTTCCAGCACTGAATTTGATTAAATTTTGTGAATGTAATGAAAAGTTGAATCCTAATAGGTTTTAACTTATTGAATGGCAGTCAGAAAGGCTTATGTTTTTCATCTCTTCTCTGTTTTGTTTAATAATAAGGAAGACATAAAGTTTCTGTGCTCCCTCTTGCATAGAGTGTTATTCAAAAAGAACAAAATCTTGGCATCCTAATGCTTTTTTGTTTGCCTACTCATAAATACTATTCAGGATGTGGACTCAGTCAGGGATGAAGGAAAAATAATCATGTATGTGGAACCCATTTTACAAACAAGGCAAAAAGCTATTAAAATGAGATGTGATGTATGTGTTGCTGAAGCAACATATGTGAGAGTCGGGAAACGTTAATGGAAACATTAGAAATCTTCTGAATTTTGGAGAAATAAGATTAGTTGCAAGAGTTCAGTAAAATACTGATCCCCTGGCAAGTTTCTTAGCACATGTGCTGTGTACTTTCTTGTACTGCAATGACAGTTATGGATGTTAGTTTCAGCGTGTCCTTAAACATAATTTTAATCATTTACCCAGACCGAGGATTTATAAGTCTCTACCATCCTTCACAGACTGTCTTGGCTTGTTTTAATTTATCTTGTAAGTCATGGTTTTTTTAATGTATTCCTCTGAAGAAGTTTCTCCTCCTCTCCTCTCCCTRGAGGTAACAGTTTTCTTTTACAGATTTCTTTGTTCGTTTCTACAATTGTTCCATGGGTTTGCATTTCTTACTCTRTCAGACCCTTCTCTGCTATAGTGATTTGTTCTATTTTGCTCTAAATTATTCAGCAGAACAAATATTTGATTGGAAGGTATTTTTCGCCTTTTATGTTTTTTTTTCTTTATGGTTCTGCCCCATTTTTTCCTGTGACAAGGTATGTTTCACTGCAGGAGTKTATCAGAGCCTTTTGTCTGAATGTTTCTAGACTTTTTAAGTTTTCACCAGTTTTACCTGACAATTTGCTTGTTATATTTGTTTAACTGGATCCTCTTATTTAAACATTTTATTTCCTTGATGCTTTGTTTGCTGTTTTCAGACAAATTTTTTTAACTCATAAAATCAAGATTTGAGATACCTTTTCATTGATATAATGCTGATATTCATGCTATTAATGGCCTATGTGACCATAGTCAAATCTCTGTGACCATAAAAACAAACCTATGGAATCCCTTGTAATATGCATGAATGTATCCTTGAATTTATCTGTTGTTGGTATACAGCGTGAGGGAAATTGGCTTGTGTTGTAACAGTTCATCTGTTTCTGAAGATTCATGGATGAATAGGATGCAGWAAAATTGACCTTAATTACACAAGCAGGTGGAGGAAGGAACCCCAGCATCCACCATAGGTCATCACAGCTTAATTCAGCCTGGAAGCAGAGATAGAATTGWCACAGTAGGGTTTCATACAAGAAAGTGTGGTTAAAAAGCATAGTCTCTGTGACTTAGATCATGTGCATACTACTTGACAATGAAGTTGTTATAGCAGGCTATTGGGTAGGGGGAAGGAAGGAGAAATAAAAGGTATGGATGTATTCGGGCAGAAGAGGGCAAAGGCACAGAGAGATGCTGCGCCTCTTCATTAGCCCATGCCCCCTTCTCTATGGCGGTGCTGTACGCTGCTGTACTCATTGCAGTCTCCGTTATTTTTGCTAACTCACAGGGTTAGATCACAGGGAGCTGGGGACGGCTGTGAAGCTGATCGTGCCTCAGTGTTTCCCACTCGTATTTGCGCTGTTTCCCTCTGGGGGAATTGCTTCCCTTTGCTGCCTGCATTTTAGTATGTAATAATTTGTAGAATAGGGCTTGCAGGACTCCTGAGCAAACTGAACATTTGGTGTTTTGGAAACAAAACAAAACAACCCCCCAAACAAGATGGGGGTGAGAACACTGTGCATATTCCAATCCTTTAGCCCCRGCTTGGCTGCTTTTGTAGTTTGTCAGGGTAAAAACAATGAGCCAAACATTTAAGTCAGAGCAAACATAGAACCGTACTGCAGACATAGAAGAACATTATTTAAATAGATTGAGTTAGAAAGGCAGCCTGAACAGGTTTTCATGGATACAGAGAATTCAAAGAAGCGTTCTTCTTCTGTTAAGTAGATGCGTTGCTGGGAATTTAGTCAGAGACTACATTCATGGTTGATATGAATCCTGATGTGATTAAGATCCTATGCACAGCCTTTGGAGAAAAACAAACCTAACGTGAAATGTAGCATCTTTTTGTTATAAGCATGAAGAGAAGGTTAAGAAAAATTAAGTAATGTTAAGGAAAGTTAAATAACATGTTAATAGCAATTTATTTGAAGAGTTCTGGTTTACTGAGAGCTAACCATAGGTTATTCCTCATACGAGCTAATGCTTCTAAAAAGTATTGCATTTATAGCCCTGGAGAATAAGGCCCTTCAGGGCTAGAATTTAGAGCTTATTCTAGCATTGTTGCTGATAATGCAATGTAGCAGATGATGATATAAAAAACCTTTTGCTTCATGACAGTCTGAGATACAGCCTGCATGAGAGGTGTGTGATATAGATTTGAAATACATTGACTTCCATTTGATCACCTCTTTTAGTCAATACAAAATACTTCAATATGACTTTGATTTTGATGCATTGTACTCAGTCTGAAGATATGATTAGCACCAGAGAATCGGGAAATCGATATTTCAGAGGAAATCAAAGATATGTGGAGCTAGACTCTTGATTCCTGTACTATCACTTCCATGTCTGAAGCATTCCAACAAGGCAGAAAATTGAAGGTGAATAGGAAATAAATGAAGAATCTTTTGTATCAAAGTTGTTTGAATTTGGGCTTCAGTGATGTTACTCAATATATTAAGCATTAATTACAGTCTGTTGTTGAATAATGGTTATATAGACATACAACAGTAAGTCAGTTGAGAACAGTAAGAGCTCAAGTGATTTGCACTGTCGTCATCATCTAACACAAAATCCAACTGTAGCTGAGAATGCAGGAGTTGATTAAAGAATAATATGGCACTTGTCACTGGGAAATACAGGATCACTCTCGGCAGCGCTCAAGGTAGAACACATATAAAGGAAAAAGACAAACAAGTTTATGCTTTCAAAATAGTCAACCTGAACCCACACTTAGACACTTTGTGAGACATTGAGGCATTTGAGGGATGGAAAATGATAGCTAATGAAGAAAATAATGTTTCCCTTAAAGGGGAATTATTTACAAATGAAATTTTAGATCGTGTGCACACACAAAACTATTATTCCAGGAAACTAGTATTTTACAGATTGATGTCATAAGAAATTATGTTTTTTAATGTGTTTTCTTATGAAGTTTTGCAGTTGATAATATATTGCCGCAGGTTGCTGCTGCTCTGAGGAAATAGCAAATATTCTCTCTCTGGCAGGATACATTAGATGTTAGAGTTTCAGGAAGAAACAAATTCTTAAAAATAAAACACATGAAAGATAAGGTATTTGATATAAGTAGTTATCTACTAGGCATCATCTATTTGTTTTAGCAATATTTCAAAATTTACTTCTTTGATGGAATGAACAAAAGAAATTCTTTCAAGTATATTTTGTCAATGTAAGCAAGGTGGGACTTGCCTGCCTGGGTAACTGCTAGAGAGCTGTTTGCCTCTCTAGTAGTTCTGTCTTTGGCAGTGGCCAAACCTTTCTGCTAAAGAAACAGAATCAAGACGTCTTGTGGAAGGTGCATACATAATAACTTATCTACAGAGAAGATGCCTTCTTATTTGCTCTTCTTTTYGGGGTTTCAGGTGCACATATACTTTGAAATCTGAGGCTTTGTTATTCATCCAAAGCTTACTTTTTATGTTGTTATTTTAACCTTAGTGCATATTTTATAGCAAGTGTGTCTTTCTAAATTGGCAGTCTACGTAGACATGTAGTCTCTAAAATCTGTTTTTTGAGGGACATAGTAGAATGCTGTATCAACTCAGGTATAATACTCCCCCAAAATTTCCAATTGCCGTATATTCAAAAGAGACGTCTGAATAACCATTATTTTTCATTTTTATTTTGTATTTTTTTTCCTTCTGGAACTTCTTAATGATGTACATCCTTTATTCATAAAGTTCTAACTGAGGAATTTAAAAACATTTCCTTTTTTCTTTCTTTCTTTCTTTCTTTCTTTTTTTTTTTACTGTAAGTATGAGGCTGTGGAAAAACTCTTATTTTTCTGTGCTGAAACCTCTCAAACAGATTTTTTTTGAATTCTTCAATGTGATGATTCTATTGTTTGATACAGAAAACTGGACTTYGTGTTCTCCATGGTTTTATGAAGCAAACAGAAAATAAGAGACTGGAAATATTGACCAGACTTCTAAATCATTCAATTGTAGTAGCTCACTTTGCCTGAACTGCAGCTAGAAAAGACCTCTTGCTACTCTGTCATTTTCTGTACAAAAGTTGCATTTTTATAATAGAGTAACTGCTCATTTTTGGTGGTACAAATATGAAATTAGGAAGCGGATTGTGCCCATCACTTCCAGAGAAGCAACTGGAAAATGTGTGTGGTTGCCCAGAATCCCTTGAAAATTGTTTGAACAATGACTTGAGGTAAAGTTTCCCACTGTTGCTCATGGGTTTGACAACATCTCTTTACAAGTTGGCTTTCTGAAGTCTCAAAGCTTTTGCTTATAGAGTGATTTGTTTAAGATGGCCTCAAAACAACAGAGAAATGATGAAGGCTTCAACTACCTCTGAAAAGCTGGAGTGTAAGAAATGCTATGTGGCATCTAAAGTCAGCTAAGGCTGTTTATTTATTCAAATTATGCACTTTAGTTTCATACTTTCACTATTCCTTCTCTCCTCCTACCAACACACATATACACCAAAAATGTAAGACCCGTCTTCAGTCAATATTGTACTCCTGCTACCAGTATGTCCTTCATAAAGCACTCTTTTCACCTCTTAAGTTCCCATTGAATTTAACAAAAACAATTGAAATATCTTAAATTAAAACAGATATGAGCGAAATGAGAAAGAATCATAAAAAGGTATAAGTAATATCTGAAAGTAAAAAGGTGAGGTAATAACTGTAGGATCAAACTGGACACTATTAAAATTGCCTTTTAAAATACACATCTTGATGTAATTTTTGCTAGAGAAGCAAGAACTTGGAAAATACGTCTATTAAAATATAGGAGTGGGACTGAAGTACTAGGATCATACAGTCACAGCAGGACGGTGCTTGAATGGACCTCGGGAGGCTTCCTCATTCATCCCCTTATCCCTAGTGGGAGCAGTTAYATTTTTGCTATTTCCCACAGATGGTTTTTCTCCCTGGCTTTTCATACCTCTAGCAACAGAGCCATCATATTCCTAGGAAATCTTTCTTTATTGTTGAAGTTTACCTGAAGTAAAAAACATTTCATATGGACATTAGCTGAAAGCCATTGCTACTACTTATCTACTAGGAATGCAGAGAATAGACCACTTCCTCTTTTCATCTGCTTTTTGCATAGACTCAAAAAATATCCCAACCTGGATCATCTCTTCTTTAAATAATTCTTTCAGATCTCATCAGAACTAACTCCTGTGGTTTCCCATCTTAAATAATGTCCAGTTGCTTGTTTCTCCCTATATGAATAGCATAGCTTTTAAGGAATATAACTCCTCTGAATAAACTACCAAAATGAGTCAAACTATCCTGAGAAAAGTAATGTCAGTTTCTGGGATATTGACTTGAAATCATGTCTGAAATGTGTCACATTTAAAACAAATGGAGCACAATATATAACACTCCTAGTCCCCAAAGTATATGTTCAAACTGCCATTTGGTTTCAGAACTACTTTTTTTTTCCTTTCCTTTCCTTTCCTTTCCTTTCCTTTCCTTTCCTTTCCTTTCTTTTCTTTTCCTTTCCTTTCCTTTCCTTTCCTTTCCTTTCCTTTCCTTTCCTTTCCTTTCCTTTCCTTTCCTTTCCTTTCCTTTCCTTTCCTTTCCTTTCC
>NW_028186601.1:170692-191547 GCF_003343005.1 Rhea americana | reverse complement strand
TTTTACCTACTGGCCTAAATGAAGTCAGGAAAAAAGTGATACAATATATAACAGCCAAAATTATCTGTAGCTTTGGGCATAGCCAAGAACAACTCAAAAGGGTTCTAGTGATGCTAGCTTCTCAAGAAACAATAACTTTAGGGCTTTTCCTTGAAGCACCCTGCAACTCAAAGGCAATACACTGTAGGTAGAATGGTTAAATAGATTCAGAGGGTTAAGAGGATGATTATTTCAAAAACTCCTTATTAATTTCAGAAATTGTATTTTGAATGACTTGATTTGATTGCCCAACAGTTTAACAGTTATACAAGATTATTTTCCCTGTGTTACCTATTGAATAAACTTCTTAATTTCTGACAGTTAATGAAATACTTTATCTAAGGCAGTGATAAGTGTTGAACTCGGTCAGTTTTGTGACTAATTTCTTCCAACAAAACCAAAAATACTTGATATTGTACAGAAGACTTGGAACCTAACTGTGTTCTTCAAAGCAGATAATTCCATTGTAGATGCTTTGCATGATGTCTTGATTTCTGTCTTTTTAGCTCTACACAAAAGTGTGAGCGTAGATGGGTACTTAAACAAGTGCAATTTTAAGCATTGGGACCTCGGTGAATCTCCAAAACTGAACAAAGCGCTGTAAGTGCTGTAGTCCTTACTGTTATTTACCCTAGCCAACTGAAAAGCATAGACAAACACAGAAAGACAACAGACTACAGTCAATTTCATTGTATTTTTTTGTTACTGTGGAGCAACTCTAATAATGAAAAGAATGTAGATGTATTTTAAATAATTATTTAGCCTTTTTATTTTCCTAAGATAGACTTAGAGGTGAGAGAACATCAACTATTTTGTGACTCTTGTCCTTATTGTGGGAACATACTGTTACAGCGTGGATTGGTGAATGTTAAAAGATTCACTCAATAACTATTTTGTACCTTTAACTACAAGCTCTTATATGAGGCTATAAGTTAGAATTCAATATGATTTAATGTGATCAGAACTGCCTAGAAAGAAAGGGAAGTGAATACCAAATGGACTCCTGGATAGTTTTGTGATATGCCAGAAGCAGCAAAGTGTTTGCATCTATGTATGCATCTGAATTCACATAAAATTATACATATAGTCTAGTAGATTATTAATAGGTTAATAGTTTTTCTTTTCTGTTAACAGGTTTCTTCATAGCTGTTTCTGACCACTGGAAACCATTATACAGGTGCTTATGGGACATGTGATTTTTCGATTTTTGTTTTATGTGAGGTGAGGTGCAGTGAGGTGGAACAGAGTGTTTGTGTGGATCAGCAGGTGTGAGTATAAATTAAGTCATGTTGTTAGTGATATTCACTAGCACTTTATTAGAGAAGTTTCTATGTAAGAAATATTGTATTAGTATACGAATATGATTTTAATTGTATCATTGTCATGATATCAGATTGCAGGATGTAACCTGTTCTCTCTTTCAGGATAAATGACCAGGAAAATAAGTGGTCCTCTAGAATGACCCAAGCAAGTATTGTGTTCTGAATTACTGAACGGAACTACTGTATGTCCAAACTGTCATTGTATATTTGCCAGTTATGGGAAATGCTTCTGATGCTCTAAGAATAAAATCAAACGTGCAATCAGCTGCAATTTTCCAGATAAATATTTCTGTAAAAGCACCTAACTGCACCACATTTTTTATTGCATGGACCTGAAACTGGTGTTGTTCCAGAAGTATCTTATACCAATGTAGCTGGTAGGCCTATAAAAAACACTGAAGTCAGGACATCATTAGAAGAGAACTACTTGTTTCTCTCTGTGAAATAGCCAGAAAGCAGTGATTGCTGAAAAAAATGTACTGTGGTTACTAGAGAAAGAATGCAGCAACCAGGCACATCTGTATCTCCATACAGAGAAGCTCACTTGGTATGTTCTTGTTACCTAATGGGAAGTACAGTAAATAGCCTGCAGTATGTTACTGAGCTTTATTTTCTAGAAAACAGCTTCCAGTGCCAGCGCTCACAAATACATATTTAAGACTTGTTTCTGTAAAACATGCTTTAAAGTAGCTTTTTCCAAGATAATTTCTTGTCATTAAGCTTCCTTTATGAGACTATTTAGTCTATATAATGAAATGGAAGATATTTTCTAAAGAAGTAAGTTATTGACAAAATTCAATTCATGCAATTTTATCCAGCTTCCTTAATTGATAAACAGAGTAAAGAGTAATGAGTATAGTACACAAATTGATAAAAAACATACCTAGGGAAAAWTTTTTTTTTGATCCCTAATTAGCATTATAAGTATATATTTTCTCTAAGCACTATAATTACAAATACTAAACACAGATTTATGTGTTTTGAAAATAGTAATGGTATGACATTGTAGAGGTTACTGTGCAGTCAAAATGATGAAGTAGAACCACATTAAAAAAGAAAGTAATATACCTGTATACAGAGAGATATTAGAGGAATATCCATTAAATTGGTTAATTAGAAAAGTGATAACACTTGAATGAGTCCATGTAGACAGTTACCTGTTTACTTTCTAAACAATTGATTATTGTGGATTCTGATGACCTGAGTGGTAGAATAATGTGGCCCATGCAGTGCTGTTGTCCAGGTTTTGTCTTTTCCTGGGAAGAGATAGGTCTAGGTATTTAAGCACTGAAAGGATGGAGAGAGACTGGGCTGCTGTGATGATGTTATCCTTTACCCTCTCACTGTTCTCCGCAGACTTCTGATACTCTTGCTTCTTTAGCATGGAGGGGATTAGTACTAATAGTATTATTTGACCATTATATGTATTTCTGTGGTGGCTTAGAGCCTCAGTCATGAAGTACTTTAAGTATGCATAAAAAGAGAAAAGAAAGGTAGACACTACTCATGGAGATCTTACAGTGGAACTACCAGTGAACAGTGTGAGCAGATGGATTTAGCTGTCTAAGATGATATTATTTGACACATTAATGTGGGGCTACAGTAGATCTTTGGCCTAACTATTTTTTTAAATGTCATAAAGGAATAATTGCAAAGGAAAGATGAACATGATACTTCTGTGCTGAAATTGTTTCAGGTAGATGCTACAAAGTTTGACTTGCAGTGACTCTTGATAAAAGCTTTTGTTGTCCATCACAGCAATTTTGGAGCACATTGTTCCATTTGCAGATTATCCTCAGTTAGGAACCTATTCACAGCCAGCTGAAATCAATTAGAAAATTCTCACAGTTTCACTATGCATGAAGAATAAGCCTTAATTGTTAACAGAGAATACGTACTGCTGGATATTCTTGTAGATCCTAGCTAAGAGAACTTTCAGCAGAATCTCAGGAACTTAAGCTGACATTAATTCTTTTTCATCATACTTTGGCATAGAAGTGGTAACGTGAGTGAATTACTCTTGAAAGTAGTAATTCTGAATATCATAGGACTGTTGTATTCTTCATTAAATGATTTTTTCTATGTGGAAACCCCTTCACTTACAGTTTTAATTTCTAAAATTATTAGTTTTGGAGCTATCCTTGAATATTTTTCTTCCTCAGGTGCAAGCATTACCGTATAATTTATATTAACTCCCCCTCTAGGTACACATATATACAACATATATATTATCCTTCATGAAAAAATATAAAATTGTGGACTTATATGAATTTTGCAAGATATTAGAATCCATAGTTATCCTTTCCAAACAGCAGCTGTGCGTGAAAAGTACTTTATGTAGTTTAGCTGTATACTTTGTTTGAATGCTTAAGATCATGATTTGTACATGACGCTCAAGTATTAGTTTTGTATGTGATGGTCTGTATACGTCTATACAGAATACCCCGAAAGGATGTTTTATTTTCTTCTCAAGCAATATTTTATATCTCCTGTTAAGTTTGGTCCTGTATACTGGTGACATCAGGGTTGATAAATGACACAAATCTTTTAAGTGGCTCATGGCCCGACTTGCAAAATGTTCAATGCTTCAGTTCTTGCAGAAGTTAAAAGGAAAAGTATAATGCACTTTGAATAAAAATGCTTTTAAATATAAAATGATTTCCTTGTTCCTAATCTCTATTACTACATTCTTGCATGCCTGTATTTCTCCCAAAGGCAAGGTTCTTTAAATAAACAAACAAACAAACAACAACAAAAACCACAGTCCTAATTTTTATGTGTTTATTGCAATGTAATACTTTGCACTCTGTTCCTTTATTTCATACCATGAGAGATGTTAAATGCTAATATATGGGTATATGTGTTGTTGCTAATGAAAATAATGAAAAATAAACTTGGAATTACTATGAGGTAGAAGACTAATGTGCATATGCATTTTTGAACAGGATCAGAGAGGAAGAGCCTAGTCAAACATCTAAAGAATGGAAATCCCTGTTTACTTTTGCTTAAGCGTACCCCAAGTACCTTACTGAAACAGAGAACATGTATCTGGGTTGTTCTTCATGTATAACATAAAGGTCATTTCATAGAACTTCCAAGAAGTGGCCACAAGAATTTATGGATTCCCACTGGGAGGCTATAATCAAAAACCTGAACTTTTTTAAAGTGTTTGAGTGCTTTCAATTTCTGTGCATTTATTATAAGCTAATAGGCATTCAGGTCATTCAAGATCCAAAAGGCATTAAATGATGATGATATCCCAGTAGGAAATCTATCAATTTATGTGACATTTATCATGGAGGTTATATGAAACTACCTTTGTACTGAAAAGAGTTTAAAAGGTGAGGTTCCTTGTTCTTTTCAGTACAAGCTTATTTCATAGAGTTCATTCTGGTTCTTGAAGGAAAACATTTTCTTAGATTGTGAAGACCTTAGCACTAATAGAACTCTTTTGAACAATTCTCAGTGTATAACTAAAAAATCCTAAAATTAATCAGATATTATCCTTTCTTTCTATTTCTATACATACAGACACTATTTTTCATCTAATTGTAATCTCTAATCTATGTATGTGCTGTATTTTCTTTTAAAGCTTCTCTTGATCTGAAGAAGCCATATATTATAAACTCATTTGCTGCAGAGTGTAATGCAAAAGTATATGTGCCATGGTTTACCTGACATCATGTGGATTAGAGATTATAACTGCAGTGACATGTGATGGGATAATTCAGAACATCTAATATGATAAGGTAAGTGGTAATTTTGTAGAGGATATTACTAAGCTTGGTGAAGAGTTACTGCAGAAATGGAAATACTCATTACATTCATGTGGTAAGGGGACAGTAATAATATGATTAAGATACATTTTCACAAGTTCAGAGATAGAGCCCAAGATGGCTTCCCGCAGTCTAATTAGGTGTAGATCTGGTTGTTTGCTGTGGAAAATTAGGGTCGTCTGGATGCATATTTGAGCTCTGTCATGCCATAGGGTGCCACTTGCAACAGATAGAGGTATTTTTGCAGTTCATATATACTAGCACTTTTAGAGCTTCTTAGAGTGAAATCTGAAGATGACTTCCAGGAGTGTATCTAACACGTCCCACCTACTAATCCAAGGCATTACACTAGAGACAGACACAAAGTAACCCCCCGAATGCCWTCAGGTCCTTGGTACCTCATACCTAGCTCTACAGCCCTCTCTCAYTGTAATGATGCTATCCAGTTCGTCTTACAGATTCAGATGCATTATGATATACCATAATTACTTCCTTTTTCAGCACATCTCTTTTTTTTTCTACTGAATAATTACCATAAACTTTGTCTCAACTTAATGGTTGTTATTAATATTCAGGTTAATTTTGTGTATTAACTGACTTCAAAGGAGAGAAAAAATTAAATTATCTAATTATATCAAAATAACTGATAAAGAAGTTTAAGTGAAGCAAAGATTGAAGAATTTGACTGATATATGCAATTTTCTATAAGATTACTRCAAGAAGATATCTTTCAGCCAAAATACATCTTATGGAGCATGTGAATTGGTTTTACCAAAAAACTTWAAAAATCTTATCTGCTTCATCAAAATGGTCATAATTACTTTAAAAAAATGCTGAATTTATGTCACAGTCCAGGTGCTATGTTTCCATGTTTTCAAAATTAAATAGCTCAGATTTCTATATGTTGCTTTTCGTGTGTGTGTGTTACGGTGAACCTACATATTTATGGCCCCTATGTTAGTTGTTAGGTAGCAGAGTTYTCTGCTTTTTTGTTAAACATTCAGTAGTAATGAATAATTCAGACCRCTGTTATTTGGTTGTAACTGTTCTTGATAGTTACACTCAAATCATTAGTAGTAAGTTCTTGTCCTCTTGCCAGTCTCAGAACAGATAAGATAATGAACAATGGAACTGAAAAGTGAATTATGTTTCCATTTCTTCAGGGATGGAAGAAAGTGATGTAGGGAAATATCACAATGTTGCTGCTGGTACCTTACCAGCTTTATGTCTACACCGGACTTCAATATCTAAGGCTGGCAAGAATAATCTCATAAAATTCACATACAACTGAAATTTGCTACAATATTACTGTACATCAGCAGAATCAAAAGCAAAATATTCCAGCATAATGCTATATGCTTTTTTTGAGGCTTTTATTCCTGAGAATGTCAATGGTACCAGTAATTGCCTTGTGAGACAAGACTATAGAATACTGTGCTCTACGATACTAGCACAGAACTTCTTCCAAAATCTTAATTGTTCTTTCTCTTGCTGTTCCCATAACCACTTTTAATTCTTCTCCTAAGGGGAAAACAGGATGGTGTATGGAAAAGACATTGCAGTTCTAAGCCTCTAGTTACTGCCAGTGAGTGCTCTTGTAATAGAGTTACTTTGGAATTCTTTCAAAGGTAAAATTTTCATCTCAGCTGTTTCCGGATAAAACACATTGCTTCTGTAACGGATCTCTGTTATTCTCTTGTTACAAATATTGGAATGCGTTGCAATATTAACATATTTTATATCATAGTAACACATTCATAATTTATTAAACTAAGTCACTATTTTTCTTCAGTGTATTTTAGAAACGGTTATAGAGGAAGAAGTGTGCAGTGGTCCAGTGTCCGTAACAAAGACACTTGGTCTGAATGCATTATAGAGATAACTACAGAATGAGACATTTGAAATTATTTTAAYTTTATTTAAAGTTAAGTCAAAAATGAAATATCTTGATATATATTTAATAGATATTAATAAAATAATATTAAAGGTCACATTATTTATGATCATGGAACAAAATACCCATGATATTTTCAAAAAAACCCATAGGTCAAATAGCATCCGTGTTATATAACCACTCCCCATTCTACACTAGGTGCAACTATTTTTTCTGTATCATGTGGGCAGTCATCTAGGGAACAAGTTCTCTTCTGACAACCACTTAATTGAAAACTGGTCTTATTATTGTTACTAATACAGATGTTTTCTTGGGTCAGATTAAGAATAGAGAAATAGAAACTAGCTAAAGTTAGAGTGCTGAGTGGAAGCTGCTTAGTAATATGGCAATGCTGTGAACTCAGGTATCTTAAATTTGATGTTGATGGGCTTTTGCTACATTCTTGGATGCTGTGAAGGCTCTGCTGAGGCTTCATATGCTGAAACTGCAGTTGTAAAAGAAGTGCCTTTTGGCATGTCTTTCAAAAGAATTATGTTTTTAACAAGATGTAACTTTTCCTTTCTCTCTATAACTACTGTTTCTTAGTCTTCTTGCAGGAGATGTAGTAAATATATTTTTTTTTCTCCTTCACTTTATATGATTCACTTCAGGATCGCAAAAGAATGTTTTAAATATCAAAATACATCTGTGACTTCAATGAAAGGTGTGCTGTGTTAGGATTTGTTTGCTTTGTAGACCGGCTTCAGAAAAAGAAGGTAAAATCTACTCAAATCAGAGAGGAGAGAAGAAAAGGGGAATATTCTCTACAGTTTAATGGTTAACATTGTTATTTCTTCTGAGATACACCATATTTCTCTAGAACTCTTACTTTAGGAGTCTTTTCAGTTTATGTGAGCTAATACATTGACTGCATACTGATACAGCTTAGTAGGAGCTCCTGTCTTTCATTCATTCCACGCTAAAGTTTTCTTTATGCACCATACCTTCCATACATTTTTTGTCTGCATATGCTTCTGAATCTCCTTTGTGCTTTTGAATGCTAATGCATGTAGAGAGGTTACTTGATGTACTATTTGTGCTAGCAACTGTGGCATCTGCAAACAAAATCCAACCAGAGACAGCTGGTGTTCCAGCTTGCTGCATAAGTAAGTACTCCTAGGGCAGATGTATGTGCGCCACTTCCTATCCTTAAAAGAGAAGAGTGGCTCACTTTATTCTGTAATTGCTGATAAAAATGTATTCAAACAAGGTAGTTTACAGTTGTGCAATCAAATATCTATACAGAGTAAGGAGCCCCTCTTGTAGTCCTGATGCACATACTTAAGCATTCTTTGCCATTTTCATGGCAGTAGCTTTCTGTACTGCATTAAGGCTTCTAACTTTTCTGCTACATTGTAGGTAGCTTTAGGGATGTAGCTTCAGCTCTGGTAACAACTGTCCTGCTGCTGCTTGGTGAAGTTATATCTGAATTTAGACATAGCTATCAAAGGCAAATAGTTCAAACTTGCTATAACTGTACTGCATGCTGACAGAGGCAAGCCTTGGGCTTGCTAATGTGCATTTCTGAATGCTGTCTTATAGGGAATACTGGCTAAATTTCTTATGTGATGCATGGAGTACGGTGCCCTGGCTTTCCTCTGCTGGTCCTAGTTCTTGCCAAAGTGGGARAGAGAAGTCCAGGAACAGGATCAGCATGTTCTGAAACATCTTGTGAGCAAAGCTCCTYGCAGAGTTGATGCTCAGTGCTAGAGCTGCGGTGTCAGTGTGCAAACTTCACAGTCTCCATCGTGGTACTGCCTTCTGCAGTTTTTCTCCCCCACTCTCCTCTCTCAAATTCTGCTTAGAGGCAATTGACAATGTCAGTCATTGTAATATAGGTGAGCAGTGACACCAGGAGCGCTGTGTCTAGTGGTTAACACTACTAGAACAGTAGTACTGCAGGTGTCACYAAGAGATTCATTCAGCATGTGTTTTTCCCCCTGTGCAGGGGTTGTTGCTTGGAATATGAATAGCATCTTTTGTTCACTCGATGGGTAAACTCTAAATAATTTAGAAGTTAATTTAGGCTAGTGTTCTGCTCCTCTAAACTTAGGCTATGTCAGCTGCTTGTAAGACTTCTATATCTTCAGAAGTTCAGAGTTCTTTGTAGTGGGTTAAACTAGCCTTCTGTTCATATCTGCAGACAGGACTACCAATCTCTAGGAGCCAAATAACTCTTTGTAAGCAGTGCTGACTAAATTTCACTGTCATATACCTCTACTCAGACTGGCCGCTATAGACTATATCTATGTTAGTGAATAGTGCAGCACAATTAGTGAAAAAGATTTGTAACATGAATACTTGGTGCTGAGAATGTGGCATCAACACTTTTACACTTCTGACTAGCTCAGTTTGGTTCTGTGGACTGAATGGTTGGAGTTTATCACCTGTGTTACAGGATCACATCTTTCAGTTGCTTCATCCTGAAGGAATCTACTGTCCATGCAGCACAGTGTACATTGAAGTGCGGTAATGGAGCTTGGCCCCAGAAGTGCATTTCTACTCCAAACTAAGATGGATGCACTCTTCACCTCTCCAGTTAAACCATGGCTGACCAGAATAGCATGGCACTTGAGATTTAAGTGACTGAATGAACAAAACATGGATTTCTGCTAGCTTTACAGTGTTTATGCAGTTTCATCAGCCCACAAGGAATGTCAATGCTCTATTACATATTCCCTTTATCTTGGGTATCACCTTGGAACTATATAAATGAAGAAACTGTGATTTCCACAGGCCCTTTAAGAAATACAGATGTTTTCCCTACTTCCACCTCCTTCATAACGCTCAAGGTCACAATTCAGGTATATGATTTTGAGTCCTGGGAATTAGGCTTACTATGCAGAAGTCTATTGTTTTCCAAAATGATTTTTTCTTTTTGCATAGAATCTGAAGATCTGCTCTCACCTCTTCTATCCAGTTATACAGCCATTGCTACCACCCTACTGTGGATGTGTCTTGSGTAGCTTCTGAGTTACTCTGGCCAATTAGAGTTGATGTGTCTTGGAAAAAYTTAATTAGGTAAAAGTTATGTAACAGTTTCAACAGGAACGTGTATCCGTTCCTTTAGGAACATTGCAGTTCATGATCAAAAATGATGCAAGCAATAATGAGAAAAACATGGATTTCTGCTAGCTTTAAAATGTTTGTTGGCAACACTATGGAGAAATCTCCTGCACCCCTTCTCTGAAATTGGCACATTTGGATGCCTCTCAAGTTCCTGTGCTTTATTCTCTGTATGGAGAATAAACAGGAAGAAATAGAGGTATGTGTYCGGCTGCAGACCAATGATCTCACTGCAGTTATGAGGATGTGGATTGTTTGCATGACTGGAATTCTGCAACAGATGGCGATGGGCTCTTTAGGAAGGACAGGTCAGGAGGGCGAGAAGGGGGAGTTACACTTTATATGAGAGAGGAGCTGGAATGTATGGATCTTGGCCTAAGGGTAGACGATGGACTGACTGAGAGCTTATGGGGTAGGAGGAAGGGACAGACTAACATGGGTGACGTTGATGTAGGTGTTTGCTGCAGGTCAGCTGATCAGAAGTAGTAGTAGATGAGGCCTTCTACAGACAGCTGAAAGTAACCTTGTGTTTGCAAGCCCTGGTCTTCGTGGGGGACTTTAATCACCCTGATATCTATTGGAGCGGCAACATAGCAGAGCACAAGCAATCAGGARATTCCTGGAAAGTACTGATGGTAACTTCATGAAATGGCTGATAGAGCAGCCAATGAGGAGAGGTGATCTGCTGGACCTCATACTTACAAACGGGAAGTGCTGGCTGAAGACATGAAGACTGGGGGTATCCTTGTTTACAGTGACAATGAAATGGTGGATTTCAGGGTCCTGTGAGGAGGAAGCAGGGCAAAGAGCAGGATCACAAYCCTGGACTTCAGGACTTTGGCCTCTTCAGGGACTGGCTTGGAAGAATCCCATGGGATAGGTCCCTAGAAGAAAGAGAGGTCCAAGAAACTTGATTGATATTCAAGGATCTTCTCCTCTAAGCTCAAGAACAGTCCATCCCAATGAGTGAAAAGTCAAGTAATGAGAGCAGGAGACCTGTATGGGTGAAGAAGGAGCTCCTGGCAAAACTCAAATAGAAGAARGAATTGTACAGAAGATGGAAGCAGGGACAGGTAACCTGGAAGGAATATAGGAATGTTGTCCAAGTATACAAGGATGGGGCTACGAAGGCCAAAGCCTGYCTGGAGTTTAATCTGGTGAGGCATATCAAGGACAACAAGAAGGGCTTCTTTGAATATATCTGCAACAAAAGGAAGACTTGGGGAAATGTGGTCCCAATGTTGAATGGGGCAGAGGCCTGATGTCCAAGGATGTAAAAAAGGCAGACATACTAAATGCCATCTTTACCTCAGTCTTTGCTGGTAGTGGCACTCAGGAATCCTAGGTCCAGAAGACCAGTGAGAAAGTTTGGAGAAAGGAAGGCTTTCGCTTGGTTCAGGGGATCAGGTTAGGCATCACTTAAGCAAACTGGATATATACAAGTCCATGGGTCCTAATGGGACACACCCACAAGTGCTGAGGGAGGTGGCCTACCCCAGGAACTGTGGCAAGCCAGCCACACCTCAGTCCCTGGAAAGGTGATGGAGTGGCTCATCCTGGATACCTTTTCCAAGCTTGTGAAAGATAAGACGGTGATCAGGAGTAGTTAGCATGGATTCACCAAGGGGAAATCATGCTTAACCAATCTGATAGCCCTCTATGATAAATGACTGTCTGGGTAGATGAAGGGAGAGCAGGGGATGTGTCTGTCTTGACTTCAGTAAGGCCTTTGAGACTGTCTCCCATAACATAGTCATAGGCAAGCTGATGAAACTAGCGGAAGAATGGAGCTCAAGGGTTGTGATCAGTGGTGCAAAGTCTAGTTGGAATCCTGTAGCTTGCGGTGTACCCCAGGSGGTCAATACTGGGTCCAGTCTTGTTTAGCGTATCCATCAATGATGTGGAGGAAGGGACAGAGTACACCCTCAGCAAGTTTGCTGATGACCCAAAACTAGGAGGAGTGGCTGATACACCAGAGGGCTGTGCTGCCATTCAGGGGGACCTGGACAGGCTGGGGAGATGGGCAGAGAGGAACCTCATGAAGTTCAACAAAGGCAAGTACAGGGTCCTGCACCTAGGGAGAAATAACCCAATGCAGCATCATTATAGGCTGAGGGCTGACCTGTTGGAGAACAGCTCTACAGAGAAGGACTGGGAGGTCCTGTTGGACACCAAGCTGACCATAAGCCAGCAATGTGCCCTTGTGGCCRAGAAGGCCAATGGTGTCCTGGGGTGCACTAGGAAGACTGTTGCCAGCAGGTTGAGGGAGGTGATTGTGCCCCTCTACTCAGCCATGATGAGGCCTCATCTCAAGTACTGTGTCCACTGCTGGGCTCCCCAATACAAAAGAGATAYAGGATTAGTAGAATGAGACAAGTGAAGGGCTACTAAGGTGATTAAGGGACTGGAACATCTATCATACATAGACAGGCTGAGAGAGCTTGGACTGTTCAGCCTGGAGTAAAGAAGGCTCAGAGGAGATCTTACTGATGCACAAAAATATCTGAAGGGAGGGTATAAAGAGGCTGGGTCCAGACTCTTTTCAGTAGTGCTCAGTGACAGGACAAGAGGCAGTGGGCACAAACTGAAACACAGGAAGTTCTGTCTGAACATAAGGAAAGACTGTGTGGGTGACTGAGCACTGGAGCAGGTTGCCCAGAGAGGTTTGGAGTCTCCTTATTTGGAGATATTCAAAAGCTGTCTGGGCAAAATCCTGGGCGACATGCTCTAGGTGTCCTGCTTTAGCAGAGGATTGGACTAGGTGATCTTTGAAGGTCCCTTCCAAACTCAATTGTTCTGCGATTCTGTGATAATGAAAGTTCAAGCCTGTAAACACATTATATGCCAGCATGGAAAAGTGACAACAGTAAAAAGGCCAGTATAGACCATTCTCAGTCCTCTAAGGAGTAAAGAATAATCTTAAATATTCTTGAGGCCATATTAGTTCTCCCCTGGTAGACTACATAAATTAAGAAAGTGTGACTGTTAGCTTGGAGTGCAAACATTTAACTTTCTGTTAGAGAAGCAGACAGAATCCCAAAGTTATTTCTTCATGTGGGTTGTTCCAAAAGATGTCTTTCAGAAAAGTTCAAACCATTGTTTGGATGTATAAATAAAAATGCAAATAGTCTTAATATGAGACATGCTGGATACCTTTGAATGGCTATAAATGATCCAGTTCAAGTCAGTTCATTACCAGTAATATTCACAATGCCTGTGGGGATGCGGATATGAGGTCTCGCCTATGTGAATTAGTTGCTGTCTCTAAAATTCAGCTTATGCAAACCAATATAAATTCAGTATAAATAAACAGGAAATGGAAAAAGTACTTGCCTATAAGCTAAAATGGCTAATTGTTGTGGATCTAGCTTTAAATGCCTGATGCTTTTAAAGCTGAAGTGTTAACACTCATAACTAATTTCACAATGAAGTGTTATGAGATACTCAAAACCTACAGTAATTAACCAGTTTCATTTAGTTAAAGCTTGTTGTAGGAATAGAGAAAATGCTTACAATCTACAAATAAAAGTAAAATTGATAGGAGGGAAGAAAATGTTTGTTACCTTATTTGCATTGGTCATATGACTTGGAAATTTGAGGCTTTGTTTGTTACATGTTTTTTCTTTTCTTCTGTCTTGCTAATGAATAATGTTAGCATTCCAATCAAACGTTCAACATCCTGATAGAATACTGTACTTTGGTGTTTATGAGTGTATGGGAATGTAAGGATATTYGTGACAGCTATTCAGCCTAGAAGGATAGGACAGGAGAGAGAAGAAAATTAATACATTAAACTCCCAGATACACCAGTCCTGAGGAAAGGAGATAACAGAATTGATAATGAAGACAAGAACTCTTGCACAGTGCATGCAATGGTGAAAAATATAACTGAATGAAACGTTTTATCACGTCTTGATGCCTATCTGGGCAAGAGTATTTCTATTTTTGTCACTAGTAAGAACTCTGCATTGACTACCAGTAAAGGCAAAGGTAGTTTATATTCACACCTTTTGGTCAGTAAATATTTTTGGCGWTTTGAAGCTTAGTTTTATCAGTAGATTCGCTTACCATAGCAACTCCTGAACAGTGCGATTTAACTTGTCTTTTGCAGCAAAAGACAACGAATCCATAAGTCCCTCTTAGCTTTAAAATTATTAGTTARGAGTAAAACTGCCACATGAACAATGCATATACAGTTCCTTCTTGTCAGCTGAACTGAAAAGAGTAATGAGTTCATTACTGTCTTCTCTAAGAAATAACAATCTTGTTTTCTTTCTGCTTTTTTTTTTGGGGGGGGGGGTCTTCTGCATTGTTTTTCTCTTGGTGGGGGGGGGGAGGTGAAGGGGGCTTTCCTGATCTGATCTCGTGTATTCTTTGTCTTACTGATAAACTCATTCCCAGTATGTGAAAACGGGTATACTGTCCCACTTTCTCTCCCACACATCTTAGAAGCATCTGTTCAGTGAAGAGGTTTGATTGTGAAGTTCTTACTGTTTTGCTGCTATATGCATATTTCCTTCTCTCATGTCATTAGGAAAGTTACTCTGCAGGGTATTCTTCAGCTGTGTTTTGCTTTCATTGTAGCACAGTAATCATCATGTAGTAGTGCATGTGCTAGCATTGCACAGTATGTGTCACTCTGTGTATCACCCCTTTACAAAACTCYCTGGAAGAATTTTGCACAGTGTTATTCTGCTAAATCCCTGTCTTGACAATTTACTGTAAAATTTTCATGACATAATTTAATGTGCTAAAATCACCTTCAGTCTTCCTCTCTTAAAAACACAATAAGCAATTTATAAATGACAAGTTTTTCTCTTTAGGGGAATTGTAGGCTTGAGTCTAGGTGAATGATGAGAAATAGTCCAAGATTGTTACTACTTTTTATCTGYTATTTATAGTAATCATTATTTTTGGTTAGCTGTTCTTAATCAGAAGGTAGCTTTTTTTAACATTAGGAGAGGGGTAACAATCTTGATAACAGTAATTATAATGTTCCAGTTTCCACTGGCCCTGAAATCTGAACAATTTTGTATCTTGTTAAATTGCTAGGACTGTGACTGAATATGAGTTCACTGCAGCAGTGAAAATTAAATATTTGGTTTGTGAAGACCAACAATTACATATATACAGAACAAGATATTGTAGATTCTTTTGACGGTCTTTCCCCACCCAAGCATTCATAACTGAGCTTTTCTAGCAGCTGAAAGTAGCAGATGGGCTCTTGGATGGGATGTATTCTATCTGGATTAATTAAAAAAAAAAGTCCCTCTGTGTGTGTGTGTGTGTGTGCGTGCGTGCGTGTGTGTGTGCGCGTACACATGTGTTTAGGGGTTACTAACTTTATGGAAAAAAATTATATAGCTAAAGCATCCTAACACAAAGAAATCTGCTTGTGGTATTGTTTCAAGCCATTTTGCAGGCAGAGGCTTCTTGGGGAACCTCACATAATGTGAAATCACAGGGCTACCCAGTTTACATGAGGACAGCTGAGGATCTGTGCAGATAAATGTTCGGCTAGCTTAGCCATCTCAGTGTTAGGGTTRTGGTGAAAGGCATAGCGCAGACGAACACTCACTCTTGTCTGTACATTTTTCCATTTCCAGTCAAGATAGCTAATACAGGTTTGTTTTGATCTTTGTTCAAACTATGCTAAAAAAAAAAGTTCTTTAAGTTTAGATATGTTCCTTAGATTCACAGAATTTGCAATTTCTGTGAAGAAAAAGATAGTTAATCTTYCAGCATCAGTTGCTTAATTCTCTATATATTCTCTCTTCTGAGASTGATTAAAGTTATAACGGGGATCGTTTGAATTCAGAAATACCATATAGCCTTTGTTCTAATAAACAAGCTGCACCAAAGCATACTTCTGCCTGTGACCTACTAAGTTGAGCCTTTGTATATGATGCCTTGTGTTAATAACAGCAGTTTGCCCTTTCTGACTTTATTTTGACTGTGACCTGCCTGATTATGCATCTTTTGATGGTTGTTCTGCACGGAGCAGATCTTGACCAAATCAACAAGGTGAGATGGATGGTGTTAGCAGGAGATCAGTCAGGCTACTTATATGTGTTACTTTTGCTATCTTTCCTCTCTTATTTTGAAAACAGATTATCTTTTATAGTCCAGTCTTTTCTCCCTCCAGACACTTGCAGAAAAACTCAAGCTTTCTAGTATTGCAATCTTGAAAACCCCTTAAGTTCAAGTGCTTGCACAATGTACATAACACAGGAATGTGCAACTAAAAGAAACTGAGGGTATCATAGGGTGGTCTTGTTTAAAGTGTGTATTATACTTTATGAGCTGGTGAAGTACATATTGTACTTACTGAGATAGTGAAGATCTCTATTTCACTCCCTCATGAGAGTAGCAGTATATGAAAATGTTCCTTGGTCAAACCACACCCAGAAGGATCACAGATAGCTGAGATAGCTACAGTTTTTTTCATTCATCAGGGTTTTTGTGGGCTTTGTATTTTCTGGTTATTCAAGTACCTTTAAAATTATTATATATTTTTTTCCAATTCAAGTGCTCAATGTCTTTGGAACAGAACATCTTTGAAATTTTCTGCAGAACTTCGATTTCTGATGAAGGAACACATTCAAATCCTGTGTTCTGAATTTTTCATAGAAGAAAAATATATTTGATGTTCTCTCTTGAAATAAAACACATGGTAATATTGTAAGCATATGCTTGCCTACAGGTAAYGGGAAACAACACACATTTTTAATTGCAGTATTTTGTTTATGTAATGAATACACAATAATGTTCATTTCCCGTCTTTCAGTTAATACATAACTATACCTACTTTTGGTTAGACAGAACAGAGAAGTTCCTGGATTCTTTTCTCAGCCCTAAATAGTGATTAATCTTAAAAAGAGTCAGTCTAGTTGTCAAAGATTGTACAACGATAGCTATCATTATATTGCTTTGTGAATATCTGGGTGAATAGTCCAGCTAAAAAATGAATGTGACTACTGAAGTAGTAAGATGTTAGCAGAATTAAGGAAATGTCTGTGATAGGAAGTTAAGCAGGATCAGAAGGTGAGCCTAAGCACTGACACATCACTGCTGAGTTGTTAGGGCAATCCCTGATGCTACTTTGGCCTTGAACAAATAACACTCTCTGAGATAGTCTGTGGGTGTTGTTTGGGAGATAGCGTGGCTTAGAGACCACTCCCAACGGGTTGTTTGGATGGAGCCTCCTACTTTGGAGACTTTACCTATAGGGATATGGGGCACTTCATGCTATTTAGCTTCAGGACCTTCTCTAGCCTGTTTATTTACTCATGCAGACGTAGCCAGTGTGTAATCTATTTATGAGCTTTTTTGGACTCTGTTTGAATCCATTAGACTGCGGACCTTTTATAGTCAAATATTTGTGGAGTAGCTAAAGAAACAGGATTTTAGAGGCTGAGGAAAGAATATTGGCTGGATTAAAATCTTGAGATGTTTATCATTGAATTTTGGAATTTGCTTTAGATTCTTTCTCTGGCTCTAAGGAAATAAACAGTGTGAATGGTGGAAGTAAAAAAAAATACAGACTAACACAACATCTTTTTTTTTAAAGTGTTTTAGAGGTTTTTTTTCAAGATATTGTATAATTTTTAAAAATGAAATTATATTCAAATTCCTGTTTTGAAATGGAATCCTAAATGCAATTTATGCTTGACCTAGCAACATAGAAGCATCACTGGTGATGAGACATTAACTTCCAGGTATCTTTTTTCTTTTTAATTTAGTCCCTCCTCCAGAATTCTTTCTCAATGGAGGCATTCTATCTGTCACTGTAAAGTATGATGATTTTCTCATGTTGATGGAATCAAATTCAGACTTTTCCATGACATAACCACTTCTTGGGGCATTTGTGTGTTAGATATCTTGCTTCCTCCTCCTCTTGCCAAGTACCTTCTCCATTTGTGATCTCATTACAGCTCTGGCAATTACAGTGCGGAGATGCTGGAGCATTATGATCCGATAATGAGTCACATATTTAAATGGATATAGTTATAAAATTAACCCTCCCCAGCATTCTTTCAGAAAAACAGATACATTTTTCCCCAATGTTTTCTTATTTCTCAACTATATTTCAGGTGCTTCAAAAGAAAATTTCCTCCCTACTGCTCTTTAGAAAAACTCCTTAATGATCTCTACACACAGTCTTTGTCCTAGTGTCTATTTTATTTTTAATAAGTCTTTCTGGCCTTCTGTGAGCCCATATGTGTCATTAGTCACTCACTGAGATGTGTATAGGTTGTACAAATGGAGTATAAGAAAGCTACTGATTCCAGCTTCATTGGTTACTTGTTGGTTATCTGTCTGATGAGAGGAAATACAATCACTTTTAATGGTTGACTGCTAGTGGTATCTTCCAGGCTTCCTACTCTTTTCAAAAAATCTGTCATTATGGTTGCATGTCAAGAGDGTCTTGAAGAAACAGTTGGAAAAAAAAAAAAGGTAACCACCAAAACCAAGAATGTTCAGGATTGAAAATAGTATCTCTGCCTATGGCATTGTGGACTGACAGTGAAACATCCCATTTCTAGCTCTGAAATATGTGCTGCAAGGCCTTAGAGGTTATCTTCTTYCTGTGTTTTTTGTTCAAAAATAAACTCCAAACATGATTACTAATGGTAATAATAGCACACAGGTTTATTTTACCTSGAACTTATGAAGCTTAATGCTTTTAAGAAGTCTGAAAACTTGAAATGAAAAAGTATGATAAATGCTAAGTATCAGTACTTATTAGCAAGTTAAAGCACATAAAATATATTATGCTTCTCTGAAATGGTTAAGTCCCCTTTGAAAAGAGCTTTTAATTTAATTTTGAATTCTAGTTCAGGAGCTGCACAACCTGTCATTAACTTGCTTGGTAGAATCTTCAAAGCTTGAACATGTTCCAAAACTATGACAAAAACTGGAGAGTAATCAATATGTATTCTTCAAATCAAGTTTTGTAGTAATACAAGAAACTGCTAGTGATAAATGGCCTGTTTAATATAGATTTTGGTCAACCTTTTGTATTTCTGAAGTAATCAAAAAGAAAAGTCTTTCAGGCAGTTTTATTTTTCTTTTCAGCATTTTGTTTTGGTATGATTTGTTTATATTTCCAGTGAATGTCTTCAGTCACTTGACACAATATTCTTTCACACATTCTTTGCCATTTGGAGTTGGTCTGCTCTTGTCAATGAGAATTTGTTTCTTTTGAGGTGTGCTTACATCACTGTAGTCTAATTTTGGAAAGAAATATGGGAATCTTTTTTAAAAAATACATATATATATACATACATACATATATATATATATATATATATATATATATAATTTTTATCCTCCACCACCACCATGGTTTAGTGCAGTTTAAACATGTGGTTTTGATTCCCAAGCCTATGATTCACTCTGCTTTTTATGACTCAATATATTGATAGATTGTAAAAAAGTGTGAATGGGGAAGTTGTATTGCTAATAAAATAGAAAAAAAAATGAGTTTCTGTTGGTGCTGTTGATTTGAATAGGAAATGATAATACCACTCTCACATCTGCAMTCTTAGAATGCTGTTAGTGGAAGCAGGGGCCTGCACTGTGAGGCTACTACTTTTTCCAGAAATTGCCCCACTGTTCACATAGAAGAGAAGGGATGGAGACAACTGAGAAGCCTGGAAATTTCTGCAAGCATGATTAAGAACTTGCAAAAGAACAGACTTTGAGGTGAATGCCAAAGAAGCAGCAGATGTGACAGCTTTCCCAAAGATTACTCTCATTTAGACTACTGCTAGTTAGAAATGACATACCAACACARTGAAAGTTTTTTCAGATCTAGGAAGATAGAGAGTGGTTTTAACTGTTAATTAAAGAAGAAGACAGGCTGGAAATATGGGGGAGAGGAACCCMATGAAGTTCAGCAAAGRAAAATGCGGAGTCCTGCTCCTGGGGAAGAGTAACACCATACATCAATACAGGCTGGGGGCCAGCTGTTCAGAGGAGGGCTTGAGGGTCCTGGTGGATGACAAGTTGACCATAGGCCAGCAATATGCCCTTGTGGGCAAAGAAAGCCAATGGTATTTTGGGCTGCATTAAGGAAAGCATTGCCACTGGACTSAGGGAAGTATAAGGCAATTCAGTGATCTCAGTGTAGGCTGTTAGAAACATTGCATGTCTGCATCAGTTCTGTTACCTACAGTACTCTTCAGCGCAGCAAATACTGTTGCTGAGCAAAGCTGGCTGAGTCCGRTGCCTGGAAGTCATGGGATTAGAAACAGACTGAAGCAGGCCAGGGCTGGCTATGGGTAATAGCTGCACTCTGGAGCACAAGCAGTGGTCAGTGGAAGAAAGAGGGCATGGAAGAAGGAGCCAACACCTGTACCATTTTTTGTTCATGATTCAGAGGGGGCAAATGGGCCAAAAATGCTAATGCTTTTCCAGTAATATTGTAAAAATAAATRATTTTCCCCTGAGCAGTCCCTATTGCTGGCCACTGACTTATTAAGTCAGTCTGTTACTGATACCAAGCTTTTCAGTCGTGAAAGGATGTGCCTGCTGCATCCCAGGCTTGATGAGTCACTGCTTTTGTCTCTTCTGAGGATTGCTTAATTGTGAGACGACTCCTGGGAGAACTAGATAATACTCCTATAGCACATCTAATTTAACAGCAACCCACCATCATGAGTGATGACTTATGATTTTATTTCTACCAAAGATAAACAGGTATCACTAGACTTG
>NW_028186601.1:130796-170672 GCF_003343005.1 Rhea americana | reverse complement strand
CTGGGAAAATGCTGTGTATCTGCCATTTGCTAGATATACAATAGTACAGTCAGCAACCCCTCAGAGTTAGCCAGCCTGCAACTTCCCTCATTTGCTCTCCTAACAGTAGGAAATATCAAAGAAGGCCATCCTGCCAGCTTTTTCTGGGAACCCACTCCTTTCTCCTTGCAGGTTGGTGTCAGGAAGGAGCATTCCTTGGGAGCTTGGTAGTCTGCTGGGGTTTCTTCTAGACTTCTTTTATATAGCTCCGTATGGGAACTAATTAATTGCAGTACGAGTAGTGTAATAAAGGTGTACTGGGGTGAAGCCTGGTGTATAAGATATACAATCCTTATTTTGAGGAAATTAAGGAAATACCATGACAGGTTTTACATTTCTTAGTAGAAATTGGTAATAGCTGAATATTAAAAGGTGTATCTTTATTCTAAGAAAAGTTCGCAGAAGTTGAATAAATGGGAAAGAAAAGAGAAGGAGGTGGATCTTATTTATAAAGACACCAAGACTGCTAAAGATGCAAACATTCCTACTTAGCCCAATTTTTGAATATTCTTAAATATATTAGGTGTTCTTCTTTTGCTAATCACTGAGACTATAGGAACGTAACTACTAAGGAATAACAGATATTTGCAGAAAACTGTAGAGTCAAACACATAAATAAAATCTACTTTCAAGTCTAACTTCATGCTTTTTTGTGATACATTCTTAATATGCAGAGAATTTTCACTAGGTGAACACTTCCACTGCGTTTTTCTCTGGGTCCTTCCATTGTTTTCCTTTGTTTTTGATTGGAGTTCTTATGAACACATTTTGCTTTTGAGGAGTATTTCAAAAGATCAAATTGTTATAGCAAGGTTCTGAAGAGATGGCTCAAATGGTGACATACAAGTGTTTCATGGTCTGAAAGTAGGAAGACAGCAGCTTCCTAATTCACAGATCTAGCAGATCTATGTTTGTTACCCATTTAAGAAGTATATAAAACAGTGATGTCATAGCAAATTTGACAAATAAAGCAAACATTTTAGCACATGTGTGTGCATACTTTGGGTTGTTTCTTCTGTTGAATCCATAAATAGATAAYCTTTGCAAGTGGTATTAAAAGTCAGTAGCAGGTTTCTGCTGGCCTACTAAGTGAAATTCACAGCCTGTGTGAATACTTTTTTCCACTGCCCTATCAGCTGTTCGGTGGTTGTGTGACTGTTAGGTACCATATATTCTGTGCCTGAATCTGATGAAGCTCATGCGGTTAAGTGTTATGTGATTTTTTTTTTAATGACCCTTATTCTGTTTCCCAGATAAATGAATGACTAGCAGGAAACATATGGCAATAATATGAAATGAGACTTGATGGCTTGACTCCTATCTAGGATAAGGCAGGAAGAGAATGGAACATCTACTATGAAATAGATTTCAGTGCTGAATCCCTTCCTTCTTARATACTGGCATAAAAGTGGCCTTTTAATGTAATGCTGTGTTTTCCTGCATTAGCTGCAAAAAAAGTTCAATGGATGCTAGTTTTAACTTACTGTCGGTTCTCCTTTGCAAAAAGTTCATTATTCTGCAGTAATATGTTTATATCAAGGTGTGTTTTTTCCAGATGGCCAAAATAAGCATTCCTTATTAAAATGAAGTTGCTRATGATTAATGTTAGGATCCTGAATATTAAGTGCCTGATGAATAGCAAGTATTACATTATTACCAAAGAAAAATATTAACAAACTATTTGGTACTACTGATCCGGGGTTTTGTGTTCTTTACATCTTTTTTTCTCCCAAACCAAAAATCTTTCTCTATTGTCCACTTCTTAATGACAAGTTTCTCATATCACCAAAATATATTTAGAGATTTTAACTCTGCAGGTATATTTTCCTGAAGATACGAATACAATGCAGTTTTGGATTTGTATTTAGTATTTCATATCCCAAAGGACTAAATAATGAGAAAAGGAATATTAGAATYGGAAAGGACATCAGAAATGATTTTGTACCCACACACGTGTTAAGTAATGAATATAACAAAGGAAATCTTATACAGAATTGTGTACATATGCTGATTAGAGGAATAAGCAGAATAGAGTATTGTTTAATATATAATGTGTTAAAGTAAAATTACCCCAAAGCTGTACAGAAATCCCTTGACTGTTATGGTAACTGAAAAGGAATATGTGTTTAATCAATTTGCACAGTGACTTGATGTAAATATTAATTGATAAATATGTAACAAAGGATGTGAAAGTCACTCATGCAAAGACTAGTAGTATGAAATCAATATTAATTATTGTATATCTTTAGGGGAGTAAGAGGACTGAAAATCRTCAAGAAAGACAAGGTTAATTACCTCTCTGAATGAGATTTGATATATTACTTCATGAAAAACACTTTCAAATGCGAGATAGCTGGAACTTAGTCGTAAGTAATTACCTCAGACTATTCAAATAGACTCATTTCTTTATTAAATGAGTATAAATGAAATCTCGGGAGTTTTTAATTGAATAATCTGGGTTGAGTTTAACAGTAATTTTCTGTGACTATTTCCTATTATTTGATAGGAAGGTAATGAAATTTCACAGCTTTTATTTTCAAATATCTCTGATTAACATTATGTTTCAAACACTCTCAAGAAATCATACAATCTTTTCTCTGTTACTTTAATAGAGCAAATGTTTCAAAAGAATCTACAAACCACTCYAGAAAGAGCAATATTTTGGAGTCTGTTGTTTTTCCTTAGAGAACTTTTTATCTCTTGGAATTCTGATAAAATCTGACTACTAGAAAAGATTTGAATGGAGTGTACCATATAATACTCAATTTACCATAATGAGATAGGAAAGTACTAGTTTTAAAAAACTGAAAAGGCATATAGAAGCAAGACAGTAAATTTTGTTTAGCAAGAGCTACAGAAATTTTTGTAAATATTTTGCCTTACTGAGAAGGCCATTGTGTCCTCCCTTCTCATAATTTTTACTTGTGATGTAAGTTTAATTTTGTGCTGTGATATTTGATAATTTTTCTTTTGTCAGCCCTAATGTATTAGAAGAAATGGGAGTAAGACTAAGTACAGATAGTTTTTTCAAAAATACTTTCATGTGTAACTGCAATAGTTCTTGAAATTTGTGCCTGATTTGTTCTTTAAAGTCTTGATTGAAATAGGCCTTGAATCCATAGAAAAGATTGAATATAATTTAACAAATCTACCTTTTTTATTCTTTCTGAGCTGCCATCGGAGTAGAGTGTTGGAAGGGTGTGGTAGATATCAAGAGCAGATGGTGATGTGTAGTGCCACTTTCAGCTCCTACTTCTTGTTGGATAGTTTGAAATAGGATCTAGCGTAGCCCAGTGTGATCCTGGGGCCTGATTTCTTGCGTCTAAAACTAGCTCTGCATTCATGGGGGGTGGGGAGTGTAGAGGGTAACACAACACATCAGTAGTATTAGCTACTGTACGAAGCTACAGTATATCTTGTGGGTTCTCTATGGCGGTACATTTCTTTCCTATATGTAGATAAAAGTCAGTATGATATTTTTCATTTTACTGACACTGTATCATRCCAAATACTGATAATACCAGACATTCTGATACTGTTGTTCATTTTGCAAAATCATTCTCATGAAAACACTGAGTTTTCTTTTTCTTCAAGATGGCTTAGTTTCCAGTTTCTTGAGAGCCAGAAGATAAAGAAGTTCTGTTACTGATTGTTTGCAAAACTGGAGGAAAAATTCAGAATAGTGATTGGTTGTTCTGCAACCAGTACCTTCATTCAACTACAGATAATCCTTTCACTTCAAGGCTGACAAATACATGAATGTCTTATACAGGAATGGTAATCATGAATCTATAGATACAGAAGCTGGTGACCTGCCAAAACCTGCCTTACATATATATATCTTGTATGATCAGATCTTACTGTCAGTTTTCTTAGAGAAAATTTTCTTTTAATTTCTCAAAATTAAAAATGGCTTATAAAATGTAATTCAGGAGCTAGAAAAAAAAGGTAGCTTTCTGTGTTTGAAATGTCACTGAGCTGGATTCATTACTGTATTTTTACACTCCRATTTTTACATTAGTGCAATCCTGTTCGGACTTCCAGTCTAAAACTGGGGTGGTAAGTCAGAACAGTAAGTCAGGCTACTTGTAGTGAGATAATAAATATCCAGTCAGAAATCTCTGGAGACTGGAAGTTGAATGATCTTTAAATAATTCTTCCATGGTRTAGATACATGGATAGAACATATTTATAGCCCAGGAAGTCTGGATTTTACTTTCTCCTGTCTGGCATGATTTTTTAGATAAAATGATGTACTTCCATCATTTCATTGAAAAACCAAATGCTAGGTTCAAATTTATTACCTTTTTGATTGAATCCTCATGCTTTTGTCCATTAGAATTTGATTTTTCTGGCAATCAGTTTCTGGCAGCTTTCTTTGGTATTCTTCTAAACTAAAACTCATGTCTGAAGTTTATGTGGTTTCCATTTGCTCACCACAACTTTTTTCATTTCTTCCCTAGAACATTTTTTTTTTTGGGGGGGGGGAGGGGTGGACGGGGAGGATAAGGGGTGAAAGTAGGGATGGCTGGAGCAGGTTGAATTTATTTGGCCTATTAATTTGAAGCATCAACTGTACACAGCACAGATTATGGTTTTAATAGGCAGAAGCACAACTAACAGAAGTAGATAGTAAAATTGCTCTGCTGCTAGCAAAACAAGAAGAGGAAAATATTTGAAGTTGCCACGGTTTGTGCTTCTTTTCAAGAAAACTTTGAGTATCAGGTGAAACAAAAGTCTGTTTTTTTCTTTTAAAGGCCTGGAACACATACTAGCCATGCTAACAGTATTAGGCAACRGGAAAAATTTTTGTATCTGAAACAAAGTTATGACAAAACCCACCCTCCAAGATACTTTTTGGTGTTGTTTACATGGGGATATTTCTGTCAGGCAGGCTAGCAGTTAGCTAGATGTAGGTAGCACCCTTCTAAATAACTCCAAGCATGTAGTTYTGTTGGCAGGGAGAAAAAAGAGGAAGAAACAAGGGTGTTCCCTCAGGCTGCCCATTTCTTTTACTTTGCTGCTCTGCCACAAATTCTGCTCACTTTCCCAAAACGATGTCAAAGTCCCTCAGAAAACATGAAGTGTGATAAGGAAATGCATTTGCAGCATTGCACTGAGACTCTGAGAAATGACAGCACTGGGGAGTAGGAGATAAGCAGTAATGGGGTGGCCAGAGGACTTTTCCATGGCTGTTGTAGGCTAGGGCAGGCTTAACATCATTCTACTGCCATATCTGGGTTTCCAAGAATATGACCTATTGATGATGCATTGACCTTTCTCAGTCCTGCTCTTTTATGCCTTAATTGACATGGGTAGTGCATCCATCTCTGATTTTCCTTTGAGGGTATTGATACTGAAAATAGTTTTCCTAATGAGTGTTTTTTTAATTCTAAAAGGTATCATTGTGATTTGCCAAGAGGCAGTATTTCTGAAGCTARAAGTCAAACTTTCAGTTTGAACCTACAGCAAAATCATGGTATTATTGCACTGGCTCCACCTGAGGGGGCAARTAGGCTCAGAAGATCATCTCAGCAAGATTTAATCAAAGGCTTTAGTTGAATAAAAGAGTAAAAATTTATGCTTCATATGCAGATGGCAAATAACTCAAACTCGTATAGTATACAGAAATATACCCAACTGATCCAATGGTCATATAACTAGCTGCAGATGGGGGACCCTGTATGTGACAATAGCATGGGAGTATTTCAGATCYCCAGGCATGTACATTTTTCTTAAGTGTAGCTAATTAGTGAATAAGAGTAGGGAAGAATTTTAGTAAGTGACTTTGACTGTAAGAAGAATAAAATGAATACAAATCACATGACTAGAAGCTCTGCTCTGTACCAGCCTCAGTAAAGGTCATTTTCTTCATTTACTCTTCCTGAAAATATTAAATAAATAGCTGAGATTTCTTCACTGTACTGTATTTGTGGTAATTTGCTTTTCATTCAGAATGGCAGTTATCCCGTTAGACTGATAAATTCTTCAGAGGGATGATTCTGTTAGTTCTTCAGTATATGTTTACTTATTATGTTTTCTTTAGCTAATCAGATATAAATAGTTCTAAAATTCAATATTCTAGGATGGCTATTTTAACATTTCAGAGTGATTATTCTTTTGTCCTGGCATCTAGCGAAATGAATAGCATGCTCTTGCACCAGAATGGACTAATAAAAGGCCTTTCTCACTTTAATCTCTCTATTTTGTGTGTGTAAAGCAAATCASAGAAAGGCTGTAGTCTAGCAACCATGGAAACTGAAATCCTTTGACCAAAAAATTGCATGGTTAGTGCCTACACAGCTCAAACACAGTTAGTAGCTACACAGCTACACAGTGCCAATAGCTTGTCAGCATGCCTACTCATTCCTTGGCCTTTGGATAGCAAGCTGTAATTTAGATTTCTAACAAGGTAATCACCATTGATTGTTATACCTTTCTGCTATCCCATTTCTTTTGTAGAGCATACCTGTCTATTAAATGTTTTCATTATGGTAGCTTAGAAATCTACTTACCCTTGTGGAACAGTATTTTCACTCTCAATTTCTTATTGTAAAGTTCAACACTGTTTCTTTTGGGACACCTAAATTCAGTCATTGGGCAAATCCAAGGTGGTAATCATCATAAAACTTCTTTTGCCAAGTATGAAGGCTTTTTCCATTGTTTTTATGGCAACATGGGAGAATATAGAGATTAGACTGTTATTATAATGTATTAAGTGATAACTAACAATGTATAGACCTCCAATATTGTCTTTCTAGATGGAAGAGTCTCCAGAGACTGATCTCTTCTCTGTTCTTAATTTTGTGTTTTAAGTGATGGTCTCTCCTTCTCAGATATTTTCAGAAGGCTGTGCAAATCTCTCCTTCCACCCCATCATTTTTGACTGGGTATTTTAAAATCGAAGTTTTGCTTGGATTAAACTGCATTTTCAGCTTCCTCTCCAAGCATTTGGGTGTGTTGGGGGACAGTATCACTAAAAAGCAAAGAACCAAGATGGATGGAACAGAAAGCATCATATCCTTTTGCTTGAGATCTCTTGGGTTAAAGCACCGTGACACTCGGAAGATCCAGGTCCAGTTCTCCCCTCTGCTTCCCAGTCTCTGAAGACATCTCTACAAGACATTCTAGAAAAAAGTATTTTTGATCTCTTATGTGACAATGTTATGCCTCACATGAACAAAAATTCACTGGGAGTAATGACTAGCACTGGAGGCATCATTCCTACAAAACTGCTTTGTCTTCCAGATATTATGTCTGCAGATAGGGACAACTATGCCTGGAAGCMTAGCAAGTATCTCTTGCACAAAATATTATTAGTTGATCTCAGGTTAGGATGTGCACCTGAAATGTGAACTCTGACCTCTAATATATATTTAGTTTGGGAAAGAGGGAAACTATTAGGTTTCTTGTTTGGCATTCGTGTCTCTAGACTGGATAAAATTGGAAGTCTGTCTAAATCAGCTGCAGTCAATGTAAGAAAAGCTTGTGAAAAATCCATTTTCAGAACATCATTTCCTCTGGTTATTCAGGTTGCCTGTTGGCAGAAGGAAGATGTTTGTTCAGATTTTCCCTAGGAAAAGTAGGAATTGAATCTGGATGAGATGGTATGTGCCTCTCACACATTCCTTCTTATACACTTTTGTCTGCCAAACACATTTATTTGTTGTGAAACTGCTTCAGCACATCCCAAAGTATATTATTTGTAGATTAATTAATCATTATAAAAAATTGTCCTATCCTAGATGCCAGTCTACTGCCCCCATCTTTGAAGATGTATATATGATCTCCATTTTCTTATTATGTAAATAGTACTGTTACGTAGTAGTACTAGAAAAGAGGACCTTAACATTCTGTTTCTCACCATCTACATGCATCTAAACCTTAGACTGAGTTAGCAGCACATGAACTGAGTCATGCTGGCTTCAGTATGCACATGATTAGCTGCAATAAAACAGCTGCAAAGAAAGACCTGAAAACATGCAAATCTATCATTATCACAGTGATAATCAAGAAACTTGATCAAACTGATCAAGAAACTGATCCTTATAGTCAGTTGAGGAGATTTTTTTTGCAGTTGTGTATATGAAAAAGTAAATATATCTGAAGACTGTATGGTGAGAAAGTTAAATCATAGAGATGACTCCTGAATTTATTACTAAATCCGATAAGTCTAGAGGTCAAGCTGACTGGCTTTTGTACCTTTATAGTCAGAAGACAGACAGGAGGTAAACYCATCCTGTAATGGGGCTGGAAAAGTCCTTATCTCTAAAAGCACTGTAGATGAGATTCACAAGGGAGTCATATAAAGCTCTGCTTCAGGTGCCTAAGTCTTAAGGAAATTCATAGTCTCTATGTGAAACAAGAATCCATAGTATAGTGCATATTTTAGAAGTCTAAAAATAGATTTATAGTTTTTGATAATTTGGGTGTGTTTGTCTAGGGTGCAGGAAATACTGACTATGGAGAACAAGGTGGGTTGTCAGTTCCACATTACTTCGGTCACTACAACCTAACCAAATAAACTTTTTTTTTTTTTTTTTTTTTTTTTTTTTTTTTTAAAGCACTTTCCTCCTTCACAAAATAAATTTTTTTTTTTTTTTTTTTTTTTCTGTCTCTTATCATGTGAATCAAAGGAAACTAGAGAAACTGCTCAAAAGGAAATTCAGGGCATGAGATCTAYTATGGGAACTAACTTAGCAGGATGCCTACCTAAATCAAGACAAGGTATCTCCATCTGTTTGGGGTTCAGGACTAGATTTTATTATTAAATCTGTGCCTAAGTCAGGTTAGTTGCCCTTCTCAAGAGCAAAAGGAGAAAGTTCCTGACATCATCAATTATATCCCAGGCTTACCTGTAATGTGAGAGATTTTAGCTCAAATTCTTTCCTAAGCAAATCAAACCTTTTTTTTTTTTTTTAAGAACATGATCCTAGCTACCAGGCTATAGAACATTTGAAGTAGAGTTCTAATTCTTATCTTATGAGGTATTTTTACAGCAAATGAAATACTTTCAGCTATTGCTGAAATAGGCCGTTGTCTAGGTGTCTGCCTTATCCTTTTTTCTTTTTTCACATGAATGCTATAGCCAGTGGGTGACAGCCTGTTTTACTGTAGCCAAATGAATATTGTATTATTCCATGAAAAATGAAACAAATTTAGCAGCAAAAATAAAAGCTTTAAGTCAGAATAATTTATATCTACTGGCAAATGTGGTTTAAGTCACTTCACATCACTGAAGGTCTTAAAGTCTCCAATCTCCTGCAGGCCAGGTGATTGTTGTAAAGTCAGATTTGATGGCCTACTGTTTACTGATCTTTCAACAGAGCTAATCTAGTTCATCTTATCTATCAGTTATGTCCCTTACAATGAGATAGGTAGGAAAAAATGTATTTCATGGATATTACTGGAGCTTAGGCAGAAGAGGTGCCAGAGAAACTAATAGAAATATAGTTTTCAGCACAGGAGTTTGCATAAAAGTATATGGCTGCTAACTAGCTTCCTAATTTAAATGACGCTTTTTCTCTGAGCTCAGCATCTAAAGATATACTTAGCTGACCTCTGTGATTCCATGGACAATTCTTCCAAGTGTATGCCTAAATGCTAAAATAACATTATTTACAAGCAAAATACCAACAGTCCTAATGAAGTCATGTTAAAAAGGTAAAAATGTAGGGTAAATTAAGTGTTTAAAAGATTTAGGAAAGCATGTTTTTTTCATAATATATTATACCTCTGTGACAATTTAAAGCTATGTAGCTGGATTGTATATGCTTTAGGAAATAAATGTTCTTTCACTTCTACCTCATATTCACAACAAGCTTTATAATTCTCCAAGACAATCACTAGCTTTATAAGCTGTTTCTAGGTGTGTTTTCTTAGTAACAGAAACAGGCAACTGGTGGAAGATGAGRTTAAATGAAAAAATGATGTAGTACTGCTAATTAATTGAGAAGGRTTCCAAAGCTATAACAACACAGAAAGCGTAGACTTTGAATAGAAAAATACTCTGTTGTTTTTCTGCCCTGATTTTCTGCATCACCAAAGGTCCTTTAAGAAAACCAAAGCTCTAAAGAAGCTGGACTAGACTTTCTTGTTCAATTATATACATTATGAACAGGGTTAATTTAGAACTGGAATTAGCTTAAAATGCTGGACTTGCATTGTATCAGTCTCAGAATTAAAGGTCAGGCTGCAGGCAAGCAGTTTTATTTTCTGCCTTCTCTCATTATTCTGCCAGCTGGAGGATACCTGGTAGATGGGGCTGGAAAGCATCTTGCCTAATCATCGTATTTAGAACCATTTTGTTCAGACTGCTCTCAGAGAAAAAAATGGAGAACTACGACTATATTAGCATACTTCTGACAAATCATTTATTATATTTTATGGGGACTTATATATATATGTACATATGTATATGTGTGTGTATATATACATGTGTGTATGCATGTGTGTGTGTGTATATATATATATACACATACATATATGTAAGTATTTGATAATTAATCTGCTAATAAGGAAACTTGGAAAACTTGTGCCCAGAAGAATCAAAAAAGAAGCTGCCAGGGAGATGGGTAATTAGAGTCAGAAAGGGAGTCCCTGGATATCATAGCAGTCTCACACCTGCGTATGGCAGCATCAGAACACCAAATAAACAGCAAGGAAGGGAAGTATAAACATAAACAAAAATAAAAACTGAATGGGCACACGGTTCATTTATCTAGCTTGCACTGACAGCCTCAAGAGTGAACATTCTGCTGTGAATCATCTGTTCGTGATCTCCACAGACAGCGCTCCTGTCTTTACAGAGCATTTGAGAGAGTTCTGTGACGTGCAGCACCAACAGTACATCCTCTGGGACTGCAGCTGTTATCCAGAGAGGAGTCAGAAAGGAAGATGAGGAGAGGGGAGGACTAAATCAAAAGCAGTCCACTCTTGGCGTTTATCACCTCATGCTCATTTCTCTTTGGTGCAAATTTTAGCATCTGTGGGAATGCAAAGGATTATTTGAAATATAAATGTTCCTTATGGATGTTACCACAGGGACTTATATTCTGGAGTGTTCAGRCTCTTATTATCTTAGTCAAGACATCTCGTTCAGTCAGTGGTACAGCTGATGATGCAATGCTGATAGGGTCGGTAGAAAATTGTTTAATTCAGCATGTGGAAACCTTATAAAGATGTATTAGGCAAATAGAATGATTATGATTGCTTTGAATGCAGAGATACTTTCTAACTCTTTCAATTTCCCATATCCAATTGCTTCCTGGAGGGCAAACTGTTGTTTGTATGTGCACCTGAATGATGAAATGCAGTGAAGGTTCACTTGCACACACAGACAGAACTCATACAGGCTGATTAGGTAGCTTCATTTAGAAAGCTCAGAGATGCACATTAGTGGCAAAACTATTGACAAAGCCTTCAAAGACTGTCCTCCACAATGATTTAGAGCATATGTATGTGGATTAAATCTTTCTTTTCCAGAACTGAGTCTAATATTTTGTCCATGTTCATTTAGTCATTGAATCTTTTGCTGACAGAAGAGTTTAGGTGATAATAGTCACACTTTTGACTCTCCAGATCAGTCTAGAATAGCATGGCAGCAGATACAAACTGGCTGCCATGCCCACCATGCGCAACGTAACTGCAGGTGAAGTGCTATTTTCTAACAACTGCTCTTCAAACTAACATTTATTATGTCCAACGTACAGTTACACAATTATGTTCATTGGAAGAGACCTCCCAAAGTCATCTAGTTTAACCTCTTGGTCAAAGCAGGTCTAAATAGAGAAGGTTGTTTAGAGTCTTATACAGTCAAGACTAGAATATCTCCAAGAAGGGAGATTCTTTGACCTCTCTGGGTAGGCTGTCCAGTGTTTGGCCACTGTCATGGTAAAAACTTTTTTCTTTTCTTACACCTGGTTGGGTTTTACCACATTCCAACTTTTATCTGTTGCCTCTTGTTCTTACACTGTGCATCTCTAGGATAGGCTGGCTCCATCTTCTGTTCATTCTCCTATTAGACAGTTGTAGACAGAAGAAAGATGAGCCCTGGTCTTTTCTTCTTTAAACTGAGCAGATCCATTTTTCCTAATTTTCACTTGTAGGTCAGGTACGCTGCTGACTCATGTTTATACTAAAAAGTACATTGCTACAAACATTGACATCTATCACAAGCACATGCCTGTACATATCCTCCGCTTGCCTGAGTTATTTAAAAGGGAGAGTTCTGTTCTATTGGTCAGCTTTACTCAGGAACTCCTTAGGCATCAGTAGAAACCCTCTCACAGAAATTTTACCAAATAAGTTCATTTTTCTACCTGGTTTATTCAGTCCTTGATATATTATTCTTTATTAAATACATTTTAGGATTAAAAAAGCAATAAAATCCACTTGCCTGTATATCGATTTAGAGCAGCACTGAAATATCTTAGAGGAAGAAGTAAGAAGACTCCTTTTGCATATGCCAAATAATAAAACAATCATTCAGTGAAAGTCACACTTGTCTTATCTTTATAGCATAGTAAGTAATACCTAATCAAATGTTGTATTCATCTTCAGTATTTTCCTTAGAGTGCTTTGCTGCAACTTGAGGAAGCCAAATTTTTGTAATTGATTTTGCTTTCTCTCCCTTGATGCAATAACATGAGTCAGCTAAAGTCTTTCCAACAGTATAACTAATGTACACCATTTCATTGGTAGCTTCAGGTCTCTGATKGTCTGACTGAGATTCCTAAACCTACTATTATCTGCCATTTACTGCAGAGGATAACTACAGTTTAAATGATTGAAATATGTGATCAGCTGACTAGTAGTGACAGAGGCTACTGCTGCACATAGCTAGATATTAGCAAAACGTCGTTTAGTTGTATAGTGCTGTAATTACTCTCTACTCCATGTAAGATGGGCTGAGAGAGACATGTTGCTCAGAAGCACATATTTAGAAACTGAGAAGTATCTCCAAAGCAAATGTCATTGGATACAAAGATGTCCATTAAATATACTAGGAGGGATGACTTATTAAGGAAGTATTCAAATTAAATGGCTTCTCTTATCTTTAGAAGGTTTGAGGATATTATTTCTGTTCTCCAAACGTATGAGAAAAAAGCTGTAAGAGGCAAACCTCTCAGTTCCTTGCTTATGACCCCAAATCACTACTTAGCCAGTACATGGCTAAACAGCTCCCCCCCCCCCCTTTGGTCATACTACCATTGACTCTGTGGTGCATTCTTGCGGTCTCCAGCACTCTTGAGGTTTTTTACTCTGCCTCTTTCTCATACTTGGCCCCCCTCAAGAAAAGTTTTACCTACAGAAACTGTTTTGTCTACCTGTCTGTGTTTTACATAGAGGTGGCTATTTTTCTTTAATTATCTGGATATATGCAAAAACAATTTATATTTACTCCAAAGGACTAATAGCTGCCACACTTAATTTCTTTGGGATTTCACTCAAAAAATACATTTCTGAATGGGTATTTATAGAAAGACCACAAAATAATTTGCGATCTGTACTCCCTCTTGCCTAAAATGATTTGCATTTTAGGAACAGAAATAGAAAAAGAATGTGGCATTTCTTTATCATGAACTCTGGAAATTTCACATACTACCACTGTAACTGCATCTTCTTTGAATTCACAGGTAGGAATAAACTTTCACATAATTAGTATGTACTGGCTAAGTAGTGATTTGGGGTCATAAGCAAGGAACTTGCCTTCTGATTTTCGGTTTTGATATGTTCAGGAAAAACTAGACTTTGTGTGCTATTTTGAAATAAATAGAACTGTTCCATAGATGTCTGACACCACCAGTTTCTCCTTGGTAACATAAAAAAAGATTGGCTTGCCTCTAAATTCTGGCTAAGAGCCCAGGTTAGAAAATGTAAGTTGCGTTTTATTTGGTTGCCCTAGAGAAGATATATAAGCTCTGAGGCACGTCTCCGAGGCATAACAAACTTGGGCTCTAGTGGATTATTGCGGAAAGTGAATTCTAAAATCAAAGAGGCATCCCAACACTGCCAATAGCATCATCTCGTTTAGGATGAATGGTCTCTGACTTAGACATCTTGGATGAGGCAAGAAATTTTAAGAGAGCTGATGATTTCCCTAATATTCACATAACAAAATGTCTTGGACTTTATAGATTGAAAGCAGCAGTGCGCTGCACATAAAGCAGATTCAGGTTAGAGTGCTGGAAGTGGGAGAAGGATCTAGAGCCAAAAATTTAAGAAATGAATATTCATATAGTTAAATTCCAGCTGTTTCATCCAGCTGGATGATATTTCCTTTCAGTACAACTGAAGACAAAGACAGGACAGAACCTTCAATTCAGTTCATATCATGAGAATTAGTCCAAACCTGTTGAAGCTGAGGGCAGTGGACTATACAAAGAAGACTTTATTTTCTTATTTTATTTTAAATGATATTTTGTAAATAGGAAAAATAGTGTAAAGGGAAATGAGGTGATCAGGTAGAACAGGCAGCCTGAATTTTCAAACTAAAAACTTATCTTTTCAAAATCAGCTTTTTTTCTCAGACTTAGATATTGGAACAACTTAATAAACATGATATTCAAGTGATAGGTATGTGCCTTCATATTTAGGCTACATCAAGGGTCTGTTTGTTTTTAAAGAAGGTGCTATCTTTGGCAAACTGGATCTTCAGTTATTTACTATTGAAGGTTATACAAAGTAATGTTAAATGAAATTTTTGACCTCAGGTTAACAAATGCATGACAAAAATAACAGCTTCCTTAGTCATTAGTGCTTATACTGTRTAATTAAAGCAGGAAGGGGAGATTTTGCTTTTTCTATTCAGTCACACCAGAAGAAGGGTGGAACTGCTCAGACTGATTATTGTATAATCACAATACAGTTTTACTATATGTCAACTGTTTCCAAGTTTTTGCACAGCTGTGCGTCAGCTTTCACTTTCACTCTTTCCACATATAAATGAGACAAATAATACATTCTTACATGGAATTATGATTTTATCCAGGTGTGATCCTTCTAAAATGGTTCCCTCATTGAGTTTTAATGCAAATTCTTTATTAAAATCACAAGAAATATGTTATCCTGCCTTTCCCCTCCAGCCAGCTTAGCTCTTCCCAGTTGCTGCTAATCGACTAAGTGCGGACAGTGTGATTGGCACTACAAAAACACTTCCTTTCATTACAACCTAATTTACAGATGCTGCACAGATGATTCAATTTTATGGAATGGGAGTTATCCCATCTGATGCTCGTTATAATGCTTTCCATCATAGTTCTGCTTATAACTACTAATGACTAATTTAAGTTAATCAGGTTAAAATGATCCWTATAGTATCTCTTGTTGAACATGATATTTCTAGTAAGTTTTAGGGGAGAGGAAAAATAAAAGTAGTGTTTAAGATATAAATCCTGTATAAAAATTTGTAATTATGCCATTAGACTGGATCATGACACATATTCAGGAGAGAAATGGCTGCATGACATTTAGCTATGGCAAGGAATTTAGAGAGTATATTAATAATAATAAGTTAATATATTTTTWAATGGAGTGTATGTTGGTGTTAAATTAATTGCCTGTGTCATTAATTTGGTGTAGTAATCTTCTGGATATCCTCTTTTGAGGTTGGTCATGAGAAGACTGTTTGGGAAAAGGATTGTATGTACAGGATGGTTCTGGAAAAAAGGAGAGATATTGGAAGTAGTGAAGTGTTGTGTTCAAGATGGATAAATAATAGGAACTTAAAGACCAAAGGTGCTATACCCCATCTCTTATGATGCAAGTAAGAAAGGCAGTATCAAACTTTAAAGTAAAGTGAAGATAAAAAATGGTAACTGTCTGTGCAGATGCAGAAAGTGAGAATACTATGATTGGGATGGAGAGAGGTAGAGACGTGATTAACTACAAAATATTAGATGTAGGAAAGGCAAGATGAAAACCGCATAAAAAGCAACACAACAGTTCAAATGAGAGTTAAACAAAAATTACCAGAAATGATTTTCTACAGGTAAGGTGGATGAGGAAATGTCATATTAAAAATACTGTAAATGAAGAAATTGAGAGCACATAAAGCACATAGAGCTGGCTGCAATGCAGAGATTACAATCCATCACTTTGCTCTGGAGTTGTAAGGAAAAGGAATGGAAAAATAAAGAATGAATCATCTGCTTACACAAAATGATCTGTTTAATTATTTTTTAGATCAGTAATTTGAATTGGACCTATAAAAACTTTCTTGTATAACTAGCCAGTAAATGTGATCCTAAATCAAAATAGCCAGATGGTTCAAGAGATGTTTCTGCCCTAGGGCTGTAGTGAACTAAGTATATTTCTTTCTGACAGATTTTAAAAGTATTGAGGTTTAAGATATTAAATATGAATATCTTACTTGTTAAATGTACTATTTATTTCTATTCTATTCCACTTTTGCATTCTGCAGCTTGTAAATCAGAAATTGCAGAGGAAATCATTGCTGAATCAGTAAATGAGAAAAGTGTGTCTGGTGGAAGCATACACATTTTTCTTCATGCAAAAACATTGTTTGTTAATACTTAAATACCATTTTGTAAAGCATTCAGCTTCAGTTTTGGATTTTTATAAATATTTTAATATCAAAACTTACCCTCTTTACATTTTCCACTTGTAATTTGTTTGAGAAAACAAAGTATCCAAATCATTCTGCATTCTGAAGGGGTGGTTGACAGCTCCTACAAAATGAAGTCAAAACAAGATCTCAAGCCTTTGTAACCCTGTTGACATTTAGAAGTTCATTTAAATGCTCAGTGCTTGTGACACACACAGATTTGATAGGGRTTGAGAAAAAATGTTCATAAGTCTCTTACAGTTCGAGAATAGATCTCTAAAACTCAGGTTCATTAAGATATAGTCACCTGTTAACATGATTGAACTTTTATGCTAATGTTGTCCTTCTGCTGGAGGAAAGTAAGAGAAAAGTGATTGGTTTTCTTTTATTAAAAGTGATAATTTGGAGAAGTATCTTTGCATGGATGTTGCAATTTTCTTCCCTAATTTTAAGATGTTCATACAAAGCAACAACAGTCTAGTTTTTTTTTTTTTTTTTTTTTTTTTTTTTGCTGTTGTTAAAATTAGTTCATCTATCTCAGAATGAATGAACTTCTAAGTTCTTTTCTTCTACAATGAGAATCTTCTGATGTAGGAGGCCAAAGTATTGCATTCATTCTCAAAACAAAGTTCACATTCTACTTCTGGAATTTTAACAGATGGTTGAAAAAGCGTTAAAATCATATTGTGTGCTAATGGAGTGCAGTTGTTAGGTAGTACAGTTGAAGGGAATTTTTTTTATCCTGTGATAACTTGAAATTTATTTGACTTTTTTGTGTAAAGTGAGAGAAATTCAGAATTTCAAAGGTTTAAGAATTAAAACCTCAAACAGTTTTTCAGACTGGATCAATTATATTGATAATTTTGAAATAACTCCAAAATATATTTCCTAAAGTTTATTAAAAAAGACTTGTTATTCACACACACAGTTTAATTCTCATAATTTTTCCCCTTTGGACAGATTTTTCATCAGTTTTCTGAATATATACTAAAATATTTGTTAATTTTATAATGAAGTAATGATTTGATTTTTAGCTATGYTACTCTACGTAATATTACATACATAAATTAATATAGGTTCTACCTAAAAGAATCTAAGGAGGGGTCTTTCACCTCAATTTAGACATGTGCATTGGTGTTTAGACATTGCAAGGAAACTTTCATGACTCATGATCTGTTCACATATCAATTTTGTCACAGGTAAACCACATCTCACCTTAAAATGCTAATTCTTTGAGATGGTGGAGTGCAGGATYCTGCAGGAAAGAAGTAAGGCAACAAGCAGGATTGCAACCCTGGACTTCAGGAGAGCGGACTTTGGGCTCTTCAGAGACCTACTTGGAAGAATCTTGTGGGTTAAGGCCTTAGAGGAAAGGGGTTTCCAGGAGAACTGGTTAGTATTCAAACCTCACTTCCTCCAAGCTCAAGAGCGCTGCATCCCTATGAGTAAGAAGTGCAGCAAGAGGGGCAGGAGAYCTGCATGGGTGAGCAAGGAGCTCTTGGCCAAATTCAGACAGAMGAAGAAAGTACASAGAMYGTGGAAGAGGGGACAGGCTACTTGGGAGAATTATAGGAATGCAGTCAGAGTATGTAGAGATGCTGCGAGGAAGGCTAAGRCCCAGTTGGGATCGAGTCTGGCAAGGGATGTCAAGGACAACAGGAAGGRCTTCTTCAAATACATCAGCAGCAAGAGGAGGRCTAGGGAAAATGTGGGCCCGCTGCTGAATGGGGCGGGGGCCATGGTGAGAAGGGATACAGAGAAGGCAGAATTACTGAATGCCTTCTTTGCTTCAGTCTTCCCTGCTAAGGGCAGCCCCCAGGAGTCCTGCAGCCTGGATGTGAGGGAGAAAGTCTGGAGAAAGGAAGACTTTCCTTTGGTTGAGGAGGATAGGATTAGAGTCCTTCTGGGCATGCTAGACATCCACAAATCCATGGGCCCAGATGGGATGCATGCACGGGTATTGAGGGAGCTGGTGGATGTTGTTGCCAGGCTGCTCTCCATCCTCTTTGAAAGGTCCTGGAGAACTGGAGAGGTGCCTGAGGACTGGAAGAAATCCAGTGTCACTCCAGTCTTCAAAAAGGGCAAGAAGGAGGACCCAGACAACTATAGGCTGGTCAGCCTCACCTCCATCCCTGGAAAGGTGATGGAACAGCTCATTCTGGATGTCATCTCCAGGCTTGTGGAGGAAAAGAAGACGATCAGGAGTAGCCAGTATGGATTCACAAGGGGAAATCCTGCTTAACTAACCTGGTAGCCTTCTCTGATGGAATGACTGGCTGCTGGGTGGATGAGGGGAGAGCAGTGGACGTTGTGTACCTTGACTTGAGCAAGGCTTTTGACACTGTCTCCCATAACATGCTCCTAGGCAAGCTCAGGAAGTGTGGGTTAGATGAGTGGACAGTGAGGTGGGTTGAGAAGTGGCTGAAAGGCAGAGCTCAGAGGGTCGTCATCAGTGGTGTGGAATCCAGTTGGAGGCCTGTGGCTAACGGTGTCCCCCAGGGCTCAGTACTGGGTCCCATCCTGTTCAACTTACTCATCAATGATCTGGATGAGGGGACTGAGTCCCTCCTCAGCAAGTTTGTGGATGATATCAAGCTGAGAGGAGTGCCTGACACACCTGAGGGCCGTGTTGCCATTCAGAGAGACCTGGACAGGCTGGAGAGTTGGGCGGAGAGGAACCTCCTGAGGTTCAACAAGGGCAAGTGCAGGGTCCTGCACCTAGGGAGAAATAACGCTACGCACCAGTACAAGCTGAGGGCTGACCTGCTGGAGAGCAGCTCTGCATAAAAGGACCTGGGAGTGCAGGTGGATGACAAGTTGACCATGASSCAGCAATGTGCCCTTGTGGCCAAGAAGGCCAGTGGTATCCTGGGGTACGTTAGGAGAGTGTTGCCAGCAGGTGGAGGGAGGTGATCCTGCCCCTCTACTCAGCCCTGGGGAGGCCTCATCTCGAGTCCTGTGTCCAGTTCTGGGCTCCCCAGGACAAGAGAGACATGGAGCTACTGGAGAGAGTCCAGCGCAGGGCTACGAGGATGATCAGAGGGCTGGAGCACCTGCCCTATGAGGAACGGCTGCGAGAGCTGGGCCTCTTCAGCCTGGGGAAGAGAAGACTGAGGATGGATCTGATCAATGTGTACAAGTACCTGAAGGGAGGGTGTCAAGGGGACGGGGACAAACTCTTTTCAGTTGTCCCGTGTGACAGGACAAGAGGCAATGGGCAGAAACTGAAGCACAGGAAGTTCTGCCTGACTGTGAGGGGGAATTTCTTCCCTGTGAGAGTGACAGAGCACTGGACCAGGTTGCCCAGAGAGGTTGTGGAGTCTCCTTCTCTGGAGATAATGAAGGCCTGCCTGGATGCAACCGTGTCTACCATGCTGTAGGTGACCCTGCTGAGCAGTGAGGTTGGACTAGATGATCTCCAGAGGTCCCTTCCAACCTTACTGATTCTGTGATTCTGTGATTCTTCCTTTATTCTGTAAATGTAGTCTAGAGGACTAACTTTGATTTTGATATTTTCTGGTTTTGATGTCTAGGTTAGGACAGATGAATATTACCTTTTGAGTCTGAAAGTATACTTGACTTACACATTGTTACTAATATTCAGAATATACTCCTGAATCTTCTCTTTCTGAGGAAACAAAGCTTGTCCAATTGTGCTCTCTGTAGCCTCCCCCTCCCCGCAGAAAAAATAAAAAATAAATAAACTAAGCAAATTTCAGTCTATTTTGAAGGAGGAGCAAAAGATTCTGCAAGTCCTGCAAGCTTTGTAAAAATCATTAACTTAGTAGAGGAAAGATTCCCAGTTGGTGGTCCTTGCTGAGGGAAAAGCAGGAAGAATTCCACCATTAAACGTGTTTTGAAGCAGTAGCCAGATATCAGATCAGCTTACATGCAGCTGTAGACTAGCTGTAACGCAGGCTGTTTCTTGCCCGTGGTGGGGTGGCCATAAGAGAAGAAGATATTATGGTATGGAGTATGGTTTTAGAGACAAAGGGCACACATACTTAGGAAATTATCTTCATTAATTCCATTACTCACAGAAAACTTTTTTATGCCATATGAGAAGAATAGCTCCAAGTGTTGCTTATGTAATTCATCAGGGAATGTATTTTTGCTGATATATCTCATTTTCTTTGGAGAATTAGCATGAACTCTACAGTCAGTAAAACTCTTTTGCTGATACAGGTCTGACCTAAATAGGGATTACTGTACTGTTATATCTGTTTCTTGGAATTCTTTTCTTGGGTAGACTGGATTTGAGTAATTTGTTAATCAGATTTCAAATAATTAGTCACCTTCTATATCTTACACAAGGCATTTGTCTCTTGAGTGCACATGTTATTTTTTGCGTGGTATTACTTTGGTATAGATTATATGTTTTAATAGTCTATTAAAATAGTCTATTAACCTAGTCTATTAAAATTTCATGTGCTTTTTCAGAAGAAAATGAAAATATTGTTAAAAAATAATACTAAAGAAAATATCATTACTACAACTTTGTATACCCACAAAGTAAAATTTCAAGCTGGTAGGTGCAAGTGTGTACTTATATGTATAAAGACTTTTGTTCATCTCAGCTGTTGTCCTGCTTCATGATAGTGAGTGATGTCTTTGTTTTCTTTTTGGTGAAGATTTTCTGGCAAGATAGTACCCATTAGAAAACGTATTTTTCCCCTTCTGGCTAAACTGTGACAGTGTACCACATGAATTTCGTTCCTGTGATGCATTAAGTAAAACCTCTTTTTAGTTCCATGCATTTTTTAATCTTTTTTTTACTCATTATTGACATAGAATAACCAAAAAAGTTTAAATACTGGAAATTTTCTTTAGTATGCCAATCTTCAGTATTCAAGTTATTTCAGAGTCTTAATTCTCTCTGGAATATTTGATTTCCTCCCTCTTCCCCTCAACACTCTCATCTCTAAATAAGCTTTTAAAAATATCATATGTATTTTTTGATCTTGGTTGTATCTTCTCTTATATCAAAGGTTGCCTGTAGTCCTAACGTCTCCTTATTTTCTTTCACTCCCTTCTGTAATGCAACCCCTGGTGTTAGAAAGAAATACTGAGTGGTACATACATAAAATATCATGATATAGAATTAATTTCTCTTTCCTCACTTCTTAACCAAATGTTGTTAAAGCTCATATCAAATAGTGCATTTCTGTGGTGTTGTTGAACTTTATTGTTGCTATATGTTTACTTGGTAAGACAACGGTCATTGTGTGTCATTGTGTGTTCTGTATTAAATGATGTTCCCTGGGCCACTTTCTTGATCCAAATAGTAACAAAATATACCGTAAAAATGGATTACGGGTTTGGTATTTAGCTGCAGTATGGTAGTATATAATAAAATTAATATCTGAATTTTACTACTGTGTACTTGCATACTGTCACATGTTTGTAGGGACTAAGTCATTGAAGACTGCTTAGATAATGAGGATGTTCTGAAATAAATGTATAGAAATCCTCTTGATATTTCTTTTAAATTGTGATTATAAGTATAGTAGAGAAAGTAATTAGATGTACCCTTTGCATAATTTCATCTCTTTCTGTTTCTTCCCTGGTCATAAAGTTACAGTGTAAAGAATTTTACCTAATACATCTAAGTAGATCAATTTTTATTCATCAAATTTCATCTTAAGATTTAAGAGAAAAAATATATTTGAAAAGAAAATTGTGATTTTCTTCCTCAGTCAAGAATAAAGCTCGTATTTGTACTGTATATCAATAGAACATAATTGTACTATATCAGTGTATAGATTGGAGAAATATATTGATTGGAATTTTGGATACCTGTGCTCCCTTATCCAAGAAAATTAGGAGGACGGCAGTGTTACTTAGCTAAGTTTCTGGAACGCTGAAGTAACAGCTGTATGTTCAAACCTCAAGGGCCTCATTGCCATTGATCTGTTTGGCTTAAACTCCTTTAAAAGCTGACCTTAAGCATCAGTAAAAGATTACCTTTATCACAGCCTTTGCTTTCCTAATCTCTCAACCTCTTTTTCTCTGGGAGTATTGATAGTAAGGCACACAACGCGCTATATTCCTCACTAAAAATTCCACTTTACTTTGAGAGATGAYGACTCATTTCTTTTTTTCTTTCATCTGCTAGCAATCAGTATCCCTTCCTGTTTCTTTCATCCGTAAGAGTTATCTTCCACCTTTTATCCTGCAAGGAAAAGAACACCTACCTCATTCCATTATTTTCTAATCCTGGTGCTCTTCCCAGCTTCCTGCCTCCACCCCTGCTCCCTCACTGACCTCATTAGCTACTGAGTCTCTGTTGGTTTTTCCCGCTCACTCTGAAAACTACTGTTATCACTCATTGCTTGTGCAAAAGAGACTAAAGCTATTCAGTGCTGTCTCACAAATACACTATCAAAATATGGATTTCCTTAGCAAAATTCTTGACAATATACTCAACCTCTTTTTTTCTTTTTTTTCYTTTTTTTCTTTTTTTTCCCAGAACAATCTAAAAACCTCTGTTCTTATGATTAGTGAGTCAGAATTGTAGGAAAAATAATCAGCCTAGACAAACTGATGAAACCTTGCTTTGCTCATATAGGTAAACTATCTTGTATATTCAAACTATTCTGTCCACTATGTTGATACTGTAACTGTGTTTGTTAATGCTCTTCAACAAGTCTTGTATTAAATTTCCTGACACTTTTTTTCTTTCTTTTCTTACTTTTTCTTGGTCTATCCAATGAGCCTTGTACTAAATCAGAAATAGGATTTATAGAGGTAAGTGCTGCCCATCTACTAGTGTCTGTGCTTACATTCAAAATATACATCTCCCAAATCTGCTCAGCAACAGTTAACGCTGGAGGCTCCTAAATTCAGGTGCTTAGAAGCTAACTCTGAAGAATGACCAGAATGGCCCAGATTCTAGCAGCAGGTGGTAGCTCATGCTGGCATTTGTAAACTGTTTGGCTCTGGTAAATGTTCTTGGAGGACACCTACAATCAGCTGCAGTTCAAGTCTGGACCTTCAGTTTCATGGTGGTTGAATCCTTCATCAAAACATAAGAAACCCAGAATCAGCACTGTTTGATCCTGATGGAGTACATAACGTACCTGCCATATATTTTTAAGATATTCTGGGAAGGGCTGTTTTCAATTCTTTGGTGGACTGAAGCTGTATTTCTCTAAGAATAATTATATATTCAATTAAGGCCTTATAAAGAGTGAGTAATCTTGATTCTGCAGTTTAGTGAGTTGCCTGAGAGGAGTTTATAGTCTGCTGGGATAAGACAAGTTATATGATTAATATCAAAAAATACATAAGTTACACTTTAGGAAACTAAAATTTAGAAGGTAAAAAGAGGTAGACTACAGTTCTGCTTCAAATACTACCTTTACTTTGGCAAGTGGGTTTTTTTCCTCTAATTCTCATTTCCACTGCAACAATTATTCCACTTAGTGTCCTCCATAATCATCAGCCTTTACAGACCTAAAGTCTCAATTCCTTGACTTCTATAAACTGGACCACAAAACAAGGTCACTATTCTCCTTCAACAATACATTAAAGTATATACTACTAATAAAAAATGATCAATTTACTCTCTTCTCTTCTTCCTCACCAAGTCACAGTATACAACCTGTTTGTTGGCAGTAGCATGAGAGTTCTTTATGCCTGGATGAATGAGGAATCCAACCTTTTGCTTAACATTTCATTTTTGACCATTTTAATTTCCAGTGCTTTCTCTGCTGTACGATGTACATCATCTTCTTGGATGCTTAATAAATTACTGACTTTCTATTGTTAGTGTAGCTCACTGGCCAGTAAACAATATTTCTATTACTTCCCAACCCATATGTTTTCCTCTATGAATCTCCGTTTCATTAGAAAAAGAAGGAAGAGTTTTTAAAATGAATGAAACCTGCCTAAAGAGATCGTATTTGAAAGTAAAAGGAAAAGGGAAAAAAAGACAGTTCTACAATCATCTCTTTCCATTGGTGGACAGATCCCCATCGTACCCTGGACATGGAAATTGATTGAGTTCTTGTCTTCTGATGGGAAAAAAAAGTACTGAAAACTATTCTAATTATTAAACTAATTATTTTTCTAATACATTTTGTTTTCTCTTCTGAAAGAGCTGAGGGTTTCTGATAAATACATATTTTTAAAGAATAAGAAGATACGGTTGTTGCTTAAGAAGAGGCCAGTCATTTATTTGTGCACAAAGGAAAGGCTTTCTAGTCTTGCTCAGAATTTACATCTAATGCTTATTCTTTTAAAAAGATAGAACCAAATCCTTCAGGATATATCAATTAATAAAATTACGTGACATTCATATTGTCTGCTGAGCAGCAACAGGAGGATGTGGATTCTTTATAGCATAATGATGACTATCTGTTTAAAAAGAATCTACATAATTATTTACAAAAGAAGCAAATTAAAACAAACTGTTTTATGCAAGTTGTTAAAATAGTCTCATAAGGAAAGATTTGTATAGTGGAAGGAAAGAAAAGGGAAATTACAAAAAAAGAAGATACAAATCTAAATGTATTGCATTTTGAAACGTTTAAATTTGCATGCAAATTGAATATTAAATTAAAAAGCTTTAAGAAAATGAAAATGAGCTATTTTGGACATTAAGAGAAAATCTAGTAAGTTGAAACACTTTTGCTTTTCTCTGCTATCCATATTGTGATTTTTACTATTACTCTTCTATTAAAGAAGTATAAAAAAGTTTAGGTTTGATTTCAGAAGGTCATATACTGCATTATATCACAATATTATTGCAAGACAGATATTAATGTTAATAGTTATGTATATATTCTCCTTGATATAATAACCAGAAAGATAAAAGGAAGCAAATCCATTTGAAGCTCATGGTCAGTTAAAATAAAAACTGCTTTTGGAGAGGGAAAAAAAAAGGAAAAATTGCTGCATAAATAATAATTACATTTAATTTTAAACATCTCTGCAAATTATAACAGATGATAGATAAATTACATTGCCCCTGAAAATTGCACAATGAGAGTTGTTTTATGAAGGAATGCCTGTATTACCACATTGGAATAATAGGACTGATACCACACTCTGCCTGTGTTCATCTGTCTATCATTAAAATTTGTATTTATTGACTAAACAATTGTTCATGAAAAATGGTCTTATTTTGCATAAAGAAGTAATTTGTTATCACAAGCTATGATCCTTTTAATGTTTTTACTGGGCTATTTCTCTGTGAAGTCTATCAGAAATTCTTGCTGGCAAGTATTGGAAAATGATTGAATATGAAAATGAATAATAATTTTCAGAAAAAAGAGGTGTTGCTTAGCATTTCCATGCAATGATGTCTATTTTTCTATAGATTTATATAAGACAGTCCTATAATATCAAGAGGAAACATGCGTGTCAGGGACAAAACAGACCTTCAGTTGAAAATTTTAGATTTAATGGGCTATCAGATGACCCAGAAATATAAATGATTTACTGTGGATTAGTATTTGATTTAATTGTTGTAGAAACATCACGGATGCCTTAATGTGCCCATCATTTTTACGTGAATTTCCTAACATATAACTCCCATTTAGGTCTTCATTCTTTTATCTCTTGGCTTTACTTCATTTCTGACTGTTCCTTTGCAGCTAAAGTACAACTGTACTAAGAAGAAATATGACTGAGATGTTAAGTAAATAAAAGAAGCAATTAAAAAATATGTAGCATTTATGAGCAAGAGGATTGTTTCCAGATAGGCAGTCAGTATTGATGTTATATTGAAATACATTAGAATTCCAAGCAGAATTAGGTTGTTCTTGTCACTGGGCAGAAGCTGAAGGTTATTCACAAATGTCCGCAGGCTGGCAGCTCATTTGCTGCAGTATATGGAGCACAGACTCTTACTTAGCAGCATCTGTAAAAGTGCGTGTGTCTTGTTTTACAGAATCCTGGTAATTTCAATAGATTTATGAACTAGCAGGAGGATGCTCCTGTAAAATGCTAAGAAAAACAAATTCCAAAAGCAAAGGAGTAAAGGCCTTAGGCTTTATCTAGCAAATTTGATCTATGGAACCAACAAGAAAGAGCTCAAGAAGAAACTGGGAAGGAGTAAATGGTAAATGGCAATTAGTATATGGTACTGAAAAACACTTCAATATTTCAATACAGTTTCTTCTCTTGATTTTATATTTCCTTTAACAAGAAAACAAGAAAAATAATGATTTTTATTAAGACATTCCATATCTGGATATATATATATACTGTAAGGTTCCTACAAACAGCTTTGATCTTTTAACTGGAACTCTGACTCAAAGAACCTATTTTTCTATGCAGATAGTAAAAGTAGCTATTAATGTTGCTGTAAAACAAGTGCACAGCAAATAAAATATTTGTGAAGAATATGCATTAAGAGAGGATAAATTTTAAGCCAGTCCTGGTGGGTTGAATATTACTTAAGAGACCTGCAGGAAGAGTTATCTGATTTTTAAGCATATGGAGATGCATACTTTCAAATTCCTTTAATTACTTTCTAGATTTTTCACTCTTGAAATTCCCCAGATGTTCATTATCCTTTTTATATGTTCATAGCTGTAATGATTACTTATGTTTGCATTTAACTTTAAATATGTTTAAGAGCAGTGACTACTTAGTAATCACTGAAATATCCTATTGTCAAATTTATCCTATTTGTACTGTAAGGAAGCATTTTTGACATCCTAATCAAGCTCTAGTTTACTAAGTAGAACAGCTGTTGTAAGTATCCTTGTATTAACTTGTACTTATCTTCTGTGTTGTTAGACCAGACCTTTCTGCATAAAATAGTAATAATACAAAATAAATGGATCTTTCCACTGTCATGGCAAGATAATGGGTTATGTCTTTCTGTAACACACCAGAGGCAGTAGTGCAGAATACAGCATGACATTTAATATTTTCTAACGTAGGTTAGAAAATATTAGAAAAATACCTGGGTGATATTTTTTAAAAAACTAACTTAACACCTTTCACTAAAATCTGCATCRAATGTCCTTAGCTCTTCTAGCTTGGAATGTATTTGGAAGCTATCCATTAGATGTTTCTGATAGTGTTATTGGTATCTAGAGTCTGCTTCTTATGACTCGTAATGTTAAGCGAGATCGGTGGAAGTTAGACAAGCCATTACCTTTGTGGAGCTTATGCAAGGAGGCCTCCACCCAGAGCTATCCAGTTCTTCACTGCATTTAGAAGCAGAGTGCTTCTGTCACTGCCTCCAGATTTTTCTGTCCTGGAGATGATATACCGTAAGCAATGACAATTAAATATGCAAGCCCCTCCACCTTCCCTGTGTTTCAGAAATACAGGACAAGCCTACCACCTCTGTTATGTCAGGGATTGTAATTCTTGATAAATAACTAAAAATGTGCCATAGTTTTTCAACATTAATTCTRTTTTGTTAATTTTATGTATTTATGGAAATGAATTCAGAAAAATACTGAGGGCAGAAGAGATTATGAGCCCTTTAGGGAACATYCTTTGTTTATATTTTTATGCTTTATTACACAGCTACAAAACTTGAATGCTATTGCGATACATAAAACTGCATAAAAATGCTGTAATCATAGTTTTTAATACTTTCATTGGTATCTGGATGTTCTAAAATGTATACTGTTGCAGTCCAGATTCTTCTGTTTTCTTTAAAGATAAATCAGAAGTAAACAATAAAATATATTGTAAGAATCACTACATATATATATGTATCTGTGGCATGAGTGTGTGCATGTATAAATAGGTAATGTATATAAGCATGTGTACAGGAACAGATAAGAAAATTATTTCCATGATCATCAGTAATTCGTAGCAAGAAAAATTTTAAATTCTGTAAGAACAAAGCAACAGGATGAAATGCATAACTCTTCTCTTGAAACTGTTGATATAAATTTATCCATAACAAGGTACTGCAGGTTAGGGSGCTTTAAGTCTCAGCAAAGTTTTGTTTCTCTTAAGTAGTCTTTAGTAGAATTAATTGAAAATAAAATCGAAGATTCTGAAGATTGTTTTCGAGTGATGGCTGATGAGACGAGCAAATTTTTAGATGGAATTTTGAGTAAGGGTTGTGTTTTATAATACAGGAAGCAAGAGGTTACACAGGATTTTGAAAGGCTACTTTAATCCTGGTATCAAACATTATGTGATCCRGGTAATAGTTACCTTTAAGATTACACARTTGTTTTCATTCACACTCACTTTACATTTATTTTCTTCCAGGTCATGCCTAGCAATAAGATTAACTTCAATATTTTGGGAAGAAGTACCGGTCTAAACTGCAGTATTTCTCATCTACTCTTTTTTAATTAGAAATGGCTAAATTGTGGAATTTTGCATGTGAAAATACCAACAGAAATAAAAAAATTTGAATTGCCTAACATTCCAGGTGAACTYTGTGATCTGTTTTGTATTTTTCTGTGAAATCAAGGATTGCTGTGTTTTAGTTCTCCTTCAGAGAATTTCCTCCAGATCACCAGTCACAGATTCTTGTACTCTCACTTTATACCGTCTAGCTTTTACTCTCTTTATTCATAACAAATGTAGAGACTGTGGTTCAGGATACTTTCTCTRTTTATACTTTTTAGCTACAAAGATTTTGAAGTCAGTTGGATCTCAGCTGCCTAATCAAAGGGTAGTTTAACTTTTACATTAAAAGTTCATGGACGAAGACTACTTGTTTCATCTAATTTTTCTTAACTACATTCATTGTATCAAGCTTCAACCATTAATTCAACATTTTACTTCTTTTCGTAATGGTTGATGCTATGATGAATGAGGCCAGCTATAGATGGGGATAGAYTGGATCCCAGCACACTCTCTGACCCTTGATTCTTGAATGGTCCAGGGTGTTAGAAGGGCACTTCAGATTCTGCTGCAGAATTCATCTGTGGAATATGATGTTGGTACTTTTAAAGAAGGATTCTGCCTGACATGTCTACATGATGTGACATGATATTCCAGCAGTTAGGTAAAGTAGCAGATTATGTTGCAGGAGACATGTACTGCCTGGGTACCGGGGACCCAGAGCAGATTATGTTGCAGGGACGTGTACTACCCTGGGCCTATGGGTACTGGGATAGCAGAGAACCCAGATTGTGCCTTCTAGTGCATTTCTTCTCATAGCTTCTTCTTTGCATTTTTATTTCAGTGAAGTGTATGTGGAATGAGAAAATTCTACCTCGGTTACAGGGAATATGGAGCCTTGTGTAGCATAATGTCATGGAGGTCTTTCATCTCCACTTCTAAGGCAAGGGCTAATTCAGTTGCAGCTGTTGACTGCAGGAGTCATGTCAGGCTGACATGGAGAATTTCTGAAGAAAGGGAAGAGTCATTATTACATCTGGCCCATCTTCTCAGTGTCTTCTCTGTCCTCGATTAGCAAGTGGGAACCTTGCAGAGTACTGTTTATCTACATCCTGCAAGCAATGATCCTTCAAAGGCAGCAGGTTCTTCTGTGCATGGTTCCATCTATTAAGCAATGAACGCTAAAATGAGCCCACACATTAACATGAGACACATCATTTTATTCCAGAGTAGCTCATTATTTCTAAAGTTTAAATAAAATTACCATTCAGTGAAAAAGTGCTCTTTAAGTACCATTATAATGAAAATAAAATTTTCCCTTTTCTTACATTACTGGCAGATGATTTTGTTTTTTTGACATCTGTTGTGCATTATAATAATTATAAAAATAAAGATCCAAGCAGCATGTGACTTCTGTAAAGCTGTTACAAAGAGAAAGTTACAAAATTCTACTTCCCTTCTCTGTCCCAGTGTCTATCTGCCTTAGGTCTCAGTCTCAACTTCTCCCTCGTTACATCTGCTCTTAGTTTTAGTCTCAATCACTCCTTTTTTCCTTCTCCCCTGGAGTACCACTTCCCTTACAGACAGTAGGATCTAAGGATCTGCACCATTCTTATTACTGTCTCCCTTCTCTGTGTCTCACATCAGTCAGTTCCAGATGACTGTCTCGTCCATCTTAGATTCATCAAGCCCTCAAGAAAGAGTTTCATCAACATTTAAAGAAGAGCAAAAGACTTTGACTTTTTTTTTCCCCCTTCACARCTGTCAGGATCTGACAAAGGAACTGGAAAAGAGACTTCAATAAAATGAACATTATTGAACTCTTTATGTTAAAATAACAGCRGAGCTACCCTTTTCTCTTTTTACGTTGTCTTTTCTGACCTATTATCATTCCAGTGAAATACATTCAAGAGCACCGCAGTTGCTTTTGACCTGTATCTGATTCCTTGGCAGCAGTCAAGTAACTCAGATGAATGAAAGGATTTTTTTTTTCCTTCAGGAAGGCATTGTGAAGTCTAAAACAAAAATATGCATTTTTACAGTTCCAGAAGTTCTATATCATAAACAAGTAAAGAGAATGTATTTCTTTAGCAATTGCTTGTTGTATAGTACCCTTCTCATTTTTTTCTCTCTTTTTTCCCCTCTTTTCTCTTCTGTCTCTTTTGTCTCTCCTCTCTTTTCTCTCATTTTTCTCTCTTCTTTCTCTTTTYTCACTTCTTTCTCTTCAGATGAATACTCATGTAGTGCATCTTTTTCAAGCCATCCACATCCTTTTAGTGTTTCTATTCCTTGGAAATACTTTAGCTAGGTAAAGAATTCCTGTACATTCCTGTATAGAAGATTAGCTCACATGTGTCAGTGACAACTGTTCCAAGAAGGAAGGCCGTTTTACTTTCTGAGTTGTGTCTTATGTTGCATTATTCTTCTATTAATCAGTCTAGCTGAATCTGATTCATTTGTTAGTGTGACGTCTTTGGTTGTTGGGACTTCTGTATCTTAGTCGCTCCATCCTTGCCAAAGAATACTCATGTGATTACCCTTTCCAGATTGGACACTTAATGGATTTTAATAAATGCATTTAAATCAAGGGTTGCAAAAATACATTCAATAATTCTAGGGATGTGACAAATTTTCAGTTGCTGAGGTCTTTAAAATCAATATGAAATATATTTGCAAAAGATGCAAAGGAACTTTTTTATTACTGTGTTTGATGCTTGAGGCAGGAAGTATCATGATGAAGTTTTGTCTCTGAATAATGCAGAAAAATCAAACATATTTTTTTATAATTGTTATGACCTTGAAAGGCTGTGAATTTTTTCACAGATTTTTTTAGCTCTATCTTACCTGGTTATGTTAGACTTTCTTTTCTCAATTTTCCAGGTTAGCATGTGGACCTTTCTGTGGCATCTTTTAGTTAGTTTTCTCACATATATGAAAATAGCAAACAGGTGTGTGTCATAAAAGAACCTTTTTCTTGTAATCCTGCCTTGGTTTTACTAGGACTCTTTGCTGATGTTTTGCCCAAATGGTTGGAGTCCTCATGGAACTTCTTAGTATTGTTCAGTTTTCCCTTTTAGAGATCATTATTTTCACTTTATTAAGAGACTTTATTAAGAGACTTTATTATTATAAAGTCTCAGCTCAAGATTTGTCTTAGGTATTGTGGTTTTTAGGGCTTCCCTGCTGTCCTTAACAATTGTTTTTCTTAAGAAAGAACTTTACTTCTTTTTCTTCTTTCATTTTTAAGTATTCTCTAGTCAGACAGTGTAGTATTTATTTGGTCTGATGATTTCAGAGAAATCTGAAAGTCTGTCTTTTGGAGCAAGGGCTGAAGACCGTATGTTTACTGCAGCATATTCCCATGACTTATATGGGAGGTCAGAAACATTAGAAAGTAGCATTGTCTGACAAGGCAGAACACAGTTTCTCTTTTCTGAGAAGAGGAAAACTCTAATCTATGAATCCGGATGTGATGTCAAGAGTTTCACTGTAAGCATCTGTATTGATAAGTGCCTATGCTTGATTCCTATCTCCTTTTTTTCCCACTGGCAAGAAATACTAGTCTGGCTTTAAATTATGACACTTTATTACAGTTCTATGCTAGCTGTTAAATCAGTTCCTTTCTGAATATTATTTTTATTTTGCACTTGATTTGACTTCTAAGAACTAAATTTCCTCTCCCCCCCCCGAAATTAAAACATACAGGACAAAAATTCTCGTTGAGAGTAGTAAATCTCATCTTTGTTCAATGGTTTGCCTCTTTTAAAAACCTTTTTCTTGGGGCTTTCCGTTGTCTTTTTTTTTTTTTTTTTCATCTCCCCAACTCCGGTGGAGGGGAAATCTAGGGTTTCTTGTCTTGATGCTGATTGTCCTGTTGCTAGTATATTTTTTTAAACCCCAGCTATAAGGAAATTGAACAAACCAAAACTGAACTGTTAAGTGGTTTCAGAAAACTGTAACCCTTTTGTCTGTTTCATAATAYACCTCATTGCTAGGCAAAGACCAAATTCCTGAAGCATAGCTGCCCAGAGTTTTCCAGTTTAACAGCTACATTATTTTAAGTGCATACATATATATTCATCACAAACTGACTCTGGATAGCTGCAAGTGAACTCTAATGGCCATCTGAAGGTGCGAATACAGCAGATTTCTGTGACTGATGTCCAGAATGGTCTGCTGAATCAATGAATAGGATTCATACACTCATTCTCTGTGAGGCAAAAAATACATCTCCGAAGCTAGTTCGATTCCTTAGAGGGTTTTTTTTGTTTGTTTGTTTTTAACCTTGACCTGCACAATAGATTAAATAAATACAAAATTAACAAATTATGTTTGCAACTTAGTTTAAGTGGATAATAAACCACTAATATAAAACAAMCATAAAGCGGTATATTTTCAGATTCACTTGTTCCTCACATATGTTCTGCACAATTTAGTCAGATGTTTATGAAGAAAGAAGGCTCATTCCCTCATCATTTTTTCCCATTTCCCTTTACATCTTCTCCACAGCCCTGTTTATAAATGTTCACATATAAGAAACTGATGCCAAACTGTGCTTTATGATCTTTTTATTTCTTTTGTTATCTTTSCCTTTTTTGAAGTGTCAGGACACAAAGTTATCCTTAGAAGGAAATCCCTTAGATTAGGAACTCGTAATACTTTGCAAGGAAAAGGTTGTTTCATAATGCAGTCTGATCATTTTCATCAATTCTTTTGATGTGTATTTTTCTAGATAATGTATCCTAGTATGCTCTATCACAGGTTAGATTCTATCATGGAAACATATGCAGCTCATTTTCCCCAGTACTGTTTTATCACTTTCTTTTTGCCACTGTTTATCTTGGAAACTCCTAAGTAGTTTAGTAGCTGATCCTGCAGCTTGAATTGCATAAGCAGACCTCTCTGACTCCACCATGAATTATGCTGTACAATGCAGAATCAGGTGTAAAATAYATTGGCATCCTGTCTACAAAATAAGATGAAAGAGTTTTGTAATGGGAGGTAATGCTCAGAGACCTGGAATGTACCTAACTGTCTAGCACCCAAAACAAATTTACTGCTGATGGTTTTGCAAAGAGCAATAATAAAGGAAAGTTTCTATTCTAATGTAAAAATATTCCACTAGTGTTTAAGTTGCAATCAATCTGCCCCTCTGAGGAAATATTATCACTTTTTTTCCATTCTTCCTTTGCAAGTCAGGTTTCATCTGCACACCATAATGATTTGTGAGGCCTAGTTTTATGAAGAGACTTCTTAAAGGTTGATAATCCAGTTTCTGGAAATAAAATAATTCACCAATAGTAGGGGCATCACACTGGAACCATTCAGGTTCCACAGAATTTTTCAAAGAGGTCACTGAGATACTTCTCATGTGACAGAGGAAAGAAAGCAATAACTGATAAAATAGACATTTTTTTACTAGTAATTTTTTACTACTGTTTATTTGGTTCCCAAACATTAGGTCAAAAGTTAGGTGAGATATGTGATTAAGATGAAGCTCATTGACRATTTCAGGAAGATGCAGAAGAAAGAGCATGGGGGAAGGAACAGAAGAAAAGATTCTCGCATCAGTGAAGGTATAATTGTCAGGCAAGAYGGCTAAAAAACAACCTTAGATAGAACAAACTATAGAAAGAAGGAAGGATAAAGGGAGATGTTCACTAATATATAATGTTCTTAACCACTTCTATTCACCTAACATGCCATTTTTTTTCTCCTGTATTATGGTGGACTTATAAGAGCTACATTTTTGTGACTTTTCTATTATAGTTTATAGTTCCAAATAATTTTATCATATTTCTAACAGAACTTGGGGCTTAAACTCTTGCACTGTTTTCGGTAGTAAGTAACAACAAAACAAAAACAAGGTGTAAGTGTCATGTCATCAATWCATCTCAAGGCCATCTGTTGTATCATTTCTGTTGAGCTTTCTTACTGTCATTTCATTCAAAGCAGTGTGGCAGATGGTGTGTGAACCATCTCATAAAGTGCACTTAGTCTTCCTTTGTTTATAGGAATTCTTAAATATTCTCTCCATAGATCATTGTTAAGTAGATATTATGTAGGAAAACAGTAAAGTAGGTTGAGTAAACTTAAAAATTAATGATGCACATCTTGATGTCTTCACTTATTTTGTAGAACCTTCATCCAAATAAAAGYTTCCCTAAAGTAACAGGAAACATTGCCAGAGTATGGAATGACTAAAAAGACCATTAAGGTTTCAGAATTTTCCCTAATAAAGGAAAATATTATTAAATTCACTTTCAGCTTACTCTGTGTGAGATGATTACTGCTTTAGAAACAGACACCATCCCGCAGTGAAATTGAGCTTTATGTATGTCTTTATGTGTCCTGCTATCTTTGTGTAAAAAGACCTGAAAATTAATATACTGGCAGGGATGGATGATGAAGGAAGGAACTGCAAAAGGCAATATAGGATATTGATTGTAAATTCTCCTTGAGTCTTTGTCCTCTGAAGTTTAATGGGGAAGTTATTCTGTAGTACGCATGCTACRTTGCCCTTGGCATTTAGGATTCTCTGATGGAGGGAGAAAAAAAAAGCCATAGAGATATTCAGAGAAAAAAATTAGTCCCTGGTCTTACCCCCAACTTTCTGGAGGAACCCATATTTCTAAATACAGTGTGAGCCTCAGAAGACAAGCCAGCTGAGATTGGTGGCTGAAGGTGTGTATCATCAACACTGCAGAAGGGTTTATGGTGACCCAAACCAGAAGTAGAAACAGCAACATAASTTAGTTGTGTGTAGGTAAATCTAATTAGCTCAAAGTTTGAATCAACGCTTTCGATTGCTTATGGAATAAAATTGTGCGTGTGTAACATGCAGAGTAAGAATTAAAGGAATTTAGCATTCAATGGTACTGAATAACAAATAAACRAAATATCTGTAAAAAGTGATGAACTAGGTGCCGGAATTAACTTCTAAACTAAGAAGCCAGTTTGTTGTGATGTTTGTTCCATTTTACTTAAATGTGGTTATTAACAACAACTGAGAGCACCATCAAATAAGTGTGATAAAATAAGATTTTTTTTAATTAATATTTTTAGGATTTTGTTACTAAGAAAAGCATTTATAATATATTATAGTATGGAGAAGGCTTTGTACATGCTTGCAGAGACAAAATAAAATGCTATTTGATAATTTAAGTGATGAGATTGAACTCTGTAATAAGAAATTCTATACAAGATCTGTGCCCAGCCTCATTTAGATTAATATGCTGTATTCTGAGCATGTAGAGATAGATGAGTTCAGAATAAATGTCCACAGGACAAGGAACGCAGTGTATCAGGCTCTGAAGTTTAATGTGTTAGTTGGTTTTTAATGTGTAATAGTGTGATGTTAATGTTGGATTTTTTTTTGCAAAAATAATRCATACAAGTGGATTTTTAAAGATGCTAAATTCAATAGTAAGCTATCTGCTAGATTCCAGGAGATGACCTGTCACTAAAAAAAATATGTACGGAAGGATTAAAAGAATGTCTATAGTTTTTGTGTGACTACTAAACTGAGGTGCAAAAGTAGATATTTTGATATGAAAAGTAGATCATTTTGATATGATAGGATAGATAGATAGGACATCTACRAAATGTGCTTTACTTTGCATTCTTAGATCAAACAAGCTGAGGAATAACATACAGGCTGTAGGATGAAGGTGAACTGAAAAAGCTCAACTGAATTTAATGAGGATTTTGCTGTTGACTTGAAGCAGATCCGTGATTTTCCTAATTATGAAGCAGAAATGGAAAAAACAAACTGAAGTTGCCGTATGGATAGAGGCATCTTGCTTTAAATAAACATTTTCACATTTTCCTCATAGTTGCTTCTTCTACCATATTCCCCTCTTGATCGTACAATATCTGTTTGACCAACTAACAAACTAGCCTRCTTGAATTTTGACTTAATAGTACAAATAATGGTGTGTTTAAAAWGTGATTTCTCCTATTCTTTTAATGAGTGGCTTAAAAAATTAGCCAAGTGAAATCTGAGAGAATTATAAGGTCATTGGGTCCAGGAAAMGTGTTAGATTCAGTTACAGGAGTTTAAACTTGTAATAGACTTTGATGAGAGCTACAAAGATGATCAGAGGACTAGAGCATCTGCCCTATGAAGAGCGGCTGCAAGAGCTGCTAGCCTGGGAAAGAGAAGCCTGAGGGGGGATCTGATCAATGTGTACAAGTACCTGAAGGGRGGGTRTCAAGGGGACAGRGACAAACTCTTTTCAGATGTCCTGTGTGACAGGACAAGAGGCAATGGGCACAAACTGAACCACAGGAAGTTCTGCCCGAATGTGAGGGGGAATCTGCTTAGAAAATTTGTCATAATAGTTAAGACAGTTTTCATCATAATTAAAAAGCATTTGATTAAAATACACCTTGCACTTTTTTCTTTTGTCCTCACATGGCATTTCTTTCTTTTGTTATTTACTCACTCTTCTTGCCATTATGCTGGTCATTCCCTTTTGCAATATCCTATTTCAGAGACACATGATTAAAATTGTGATTCTTGTACAGACAGAATTCCTATAYTCTACTTTTAATGACTAATAGTATGTCTATATAATCTTGTTATTTTGAAATGCATTCCAGCACCCTATTAAAGGATATGTAATCAAATCATTTGAATATAACAAACTCTATTAAACTAAAAAGGCTGGTAGATAATTTCTGTCCTATTTTAAAATCAGGATGTTTAAAGGAATTCTGCTGTTCTCTAAATTATGTTCAATAAGAACTAAATTAGAAGTGAGTCTCCTGCATGCATTATTACTACCCTCAAATACTTCAAGAAACACTTATTTTTATACATTTGTTTATAATAGCAATATATAAAAGCTGCTGTTATACAGAAATCTTGAGAAYTGCCTGGGTTTTATCACCACACAATTTCATTTTTTTGTAAACCTGTGACAAGGTGTTGTAAAACATTCACTTCATAAATGATAAAGCATACTATGCTAATCAGTCCCAAATGTTCAGACCGACCAGACTACATTCTTTGCATGCAGAGGATACAGGACTCAATTATATTTAAGACAATGAATTTTACCATGAATTCACAAATAAATTACTTTATGCTTGTAGACAATGAGAAACTGGTTCCTGATCTGCAATTTTCGACCAGTGCAGCACAGCTTTGGTTCACTGATATGAATTCTGCTTTTCTATGAAACTTTCATTACCTTTAATATATAACTTCAGTTCTGAAAATCCTTCTCCAAGGTTACTCCATTGTCTTATCTGACTCTGCTGACCCTAAAGCAAGCATTGAATAAAACAGAAATTTGTTGAATGATTATTTTCAGTCTGAAAGATTAAAAGCATGAAGATAGCAAGTATTCATAACATCACAGCTCTTGTTTCATAGAAACATTTCTAATCAGAATGGCATTGCAGTGTGCCCTTAAAACCTATTCCTSTTTATTCAATGTAAGTATATGCAAAATCTTATTTGAAAGATCCAGATTAAACATGCTCCTTTCTCAAGTTTGAAGCAAGCCAATATCAGTACATGCAAGTAGTAGGAGCTGAATTCATTTGAGTTCATGYGTCTGTGCATAGAGTGACTTGCTTTGTAGTGGAAGTCTTATTTGATTTAACCCCAACGATCAGAACATAGAACTAAGACTAAGAATGAAGACTAAGAACATAGAATGATACAGGAAAACGTTAACATAGAAATGGTTGTCTGCTTAAGCTGGGATGCATCTAGAATATCTAAAATTTTTTGCACATAGACATCCTTAATGACAAAACTGTATAGCAGCTCAGTTTGAAAGGCTCTGATTTATCACACTGAAACTTGTAAATGCAAATAACTAGCCCTAGGGCAATGAGCAGTAGGGAAAAAAAAAGCAGCTCCCATGAGAATGGAGAGCCATGTCACAGTGTTTGTTTCCCATCATGCAATATTTTGATTTCCATTGTGCAATATTTACAAGGATATGTAGTTAGGCCTAGACTTCTCATGGCCTTGGAACTGCTGATAGCTACTATGTCAGTGGAAATCTTATGCAAGACTGTACACACTCTAAAAAAAAAAAAGTGTTTTCATAGATCCTTTTGTGTATTCATTTGCATTTATGCACAACAGAAAGTCATCTTAAATATTCATGTAGAAATATCTATCAAATGGATACTACCCACGGTTTATGAAGCTTCTAGACTGACGATTTTCCGAAGCTGAAACAGGAGCAATAGTAGATTTCAGTTTCAGACAGCTCAGAAACCAGCCTGGGTTTGTGTGTAACTCAAGGAATGTTTTGATTTTCATCAAGCTGCTTGTGAATATTAGCTGAAGAAGTGAGAAGAATAGCTCAATGTTTTACCAATGCTCAAGGAAAATAAAATAAAATAAAATAAATCCTTCATAACAGCCCTGTAAGTGTGTCTACATTGGAAATGCGCTCCCAAAGCAAAATTTCTGATCCTGAGCTGATTAGCAAGGCTTGCTGTGCTTTGGTTTCCATCACRAAGTGTTGTGGAGTGTACAAACTGGATTTTTTTTGGATGAAACTGAACTGGAAGCGACAGTCCCACTCCTAGTGGTTGTTTAGTTCATTAGCTTTGAACTAGTCCAGCACTAGTCCTTTGTAAAACACTTTGAAGCATATAGTGTGGTTGTCAGGTTCTCAGCAGCAGCTGTTTCACACTACAGACCTGCTCTTGGCCAATACTCGCCCATATAGATGGAGCCATATGACACTCAGATTTCCTCTTGCACTAAGAAGTGCCCGAATCTACCATGATAATGTAACTAAGCTACATCCAAAAGGAAGGTCTTCCTTGTATCTAAATGTCTTTAATTTCTTATACATTCAGGATTTTTTTCCTTTCATTTTTTTCGTACCACAAAACTCTGGAATGTAATGAAATAATGCCAAACAGCACAGAACACAGAGGCATATGTTTTAACAGAGTTTATTGATTTCATGTGAGAACGTAAATTGAGTTTGTTAGATCTGTTTAAATCACAC
>NW_028186601.1:112214-130761 GCF_003343005.1 Rhea americana | reverse complement strand
AAAAAAACAAACCCAAAACCAAAACAAAATACTCTGCTGTGATCAAAGGTGATCACAGTCTGGATATGTGCCCTCTCTTATTTCCAAAAATACAGTCAGCAGAGAAAACATACGTGTTTGAGTTAGACTTGGTTTAAATATGTGTTAGATTTTTTTTGTCTTGAAGTATATGGAAGTACAAATACTATCTCTTCCATATTTTCCAGAGGATTTTTATATTTTCTTTATTTTCAGAAAAAAATATGTTTTCTTTATTTTCAGAAAAATAACGAACAAGGTTAGGAGATTTTTGGTCAGTGTCAGGGTAACGTACTGAATATTGGAGATGTAAATCTCTTTCCCAAACAACAAAGTCAGTATTGGAATTAAACATTGTAAATAAAAAATATTAAAATGATAAAGTTTAAGTAGTCACACTATTATTATACCTCAATTTTCTATTTTCTCTGCTTCACTGCAAGTATATGCGCTTCAGGGAAATGAATTTCACCGTAGCTGAAGTGCTTCTGTTTTGAAGGGTTGAATTAATATTCCKGTTACTTTGCCAGTTGTCCAAGCTTTCAAGAAAGACTAGGAAAATAATTGATCAATGTCTACTGTAAAATAAGAGGAAATATAAAATATATTTTTAATATAATTTGAAATATATGTTTATGTTTCAGAGGGAAGTTAAAGCAGTAGAGGTCGAATCTGRCCCTCTCCCCAGCTAAAATCCAGCTGCAGATTAAAAATCTGTGTTAGTTTACTGTTTCCTGTTGCTCTGCAGCTGTGAGTTTTTCTTTCTTTCTCCACAGTAAATTAAGATTTCTGCTTKAATAGGAGAGGAGATCTTGGGCTCATTTATTGGAGAAGGGGAGAGGACTTCTGAAAAGCAAAAGGACTTAATATCTTAAATATTTCCAGTATTTGATATTCCTTCTGTCTGTACTTATGAAAAACTGCTTTTTGTCACACAGTTGAATTTTACATATGATAGAAAACTGCATAATAAAACCACACACCTACTGGACCTAGTACTCATYAAAAGGTACACCATAATATGTATCTTAGGTGTATCTGAGACTTCGAGCTCAGAATATGGGGTGAGACAATCTGTRCAGGCAATTGCATCTTACCACCTTGAACTCCTGAAAGGGACTGTGACCCAGTCACAGATCTCAGCTGGAAGATGTCACTAAAGAAAAGAGCTGCTTAGTTCCCACCTAGCAGAATGGTACAGACCCTGGCTTAGACTGCTTTTCATCCCCTCTATGCCCACTTATGTAGGTCAACAGAAAAGGGATCAAATAAAACTACAACACTGATAGCATGAAGCATCTTTGCTTTGCTTGGCCACTTTAGGGAATGATTTTTTACATTGTCATAAGCCTTTTATGATATTAGGCTTAATATATGCCAGCAAAAGCCAGACTAGAATGCAGAGCTTTTTTCAAATTAAAAGCAGAATTCTTATATCTTTTTTGAAGATTACTGTTGTCTACAGATATGTCAGCATATTTCCAACTGGTTGCCAGATCTACCACTATTTTACCTCATAATGCCATAATTCAGTAGTGAAAGAGGTCGTTGAGTGTTTTGTCATATGTTATTATGAAGTRTGTGTGATTTGGCAGAGAAGTGTGTGAAAAGGGGATAATCAGAATTTAATTTAGTTGTAAAAGTAATGGGCTTTCTGATTAGAATAACATTAAATCTAAATTTTGGATTCAGATGTACTAACCTATTTGCAATATCTGATTCATAATGATGGTATCTCATTTCTCCATATGTAGATATGGAAGACCTGGTTGAACTCCAGTCTGCATTTGTTATCTAATTACGTGGCTTGGCATGTTAGCTGTAGCTTGACCTTTATTGCTCTAGGCACTTTGACAGTAGAATAATGGTGCCTTTTTGCAATTGCCTATCAATCCAGATTTGTTTAAAATAGTTCCACATTTATCTTTCCGCTTCATGATGGCAAAAGGACTATAAAGGCTCTGTTCTTAAGAAGCACTGAGCAAAACTCAATGTTATTAACAAGTGGAAAAGTATAACTTACATAAATGAGTTTTGTACAAATATCCACCCAACCAATTAAGCTTTAACTTTTCATGTACAGTTGTACATGAAGCTAAAAAAAATATTYTGTTCTCTTTAACTCAGTGTTCTGTATAATTGCCTTGGTTTTGCCTGCCATGAATARTGCACTCAGTTGCAATTGTCTTCAGATTCTATCATACTTCCATTTATTCAGCTCTGAGATCACTCAAGCTTCCAAATTCTGTCATATCCAATATCTTGGTAGTTTTCTTGATCTAGTACTATTAATTCATTAACTAAGAAATGCTCCTTCTGTAAAAATGTTTGGTTTTGACACTGGGACATGAATAAGTTTTATTTGTTATATTTATATAAAAAATAGAAAAGAAGGGAAAATATACCAAAGGGAATAAGGGAAGGTGGTATTTACATATTACATGAAACTGTCTTACTGGTAAGGGGGCTCAATAGTACATTTTTTAGGATGAAGCCAAGATAGAATGAAGTGCAAATGAATGGTTTGTAAACTTTCTTAAATGTGAATTACATTTGTAGGAGGATTATCTTATGGATCATTAATTTGCCATATATTGATGTACCAAATACCTTACATTCTTTAAGAGCACTTTATTTATCCATCATTCAAACAACTCTGCTTATTTAGTAAAATATTCACTGTTGTTAAATGTAATTTGTAGTTTGAAGAGGGTAATTTTAGAAGTTTGGAATACAACTACAAAGGCTGAATCAAATGAGGGAAAATATGGTGTTTAGTAATGCCAACTAAATGCATTCTGAGACTATAAATTGACTTAGATTCCATTGTAAAGTTAAAGCTATTGAACAAAAATGAAGCTTTCTCATACTACAGAAAATATTGAAGGGCTTTAGAGCAGCACTCTATGTGTAGATATGGAATAGATACAAAGACATGGCAGTCTCTGATGGTTTGCTAAAGTTCCCAACTAAGCTGGATAAAAATGCACAGGTAAAGAGTGCTTTGAAGTGTTCATGACTGTTCATGACTCAGAGCCTGGAAGRCTATTTCTTCTATCCCAGCATTTTCCAGTGCTTACTTATCTGGAGTTCCCATCCCTTCAATCTTTCTGACCCAAAGACTTTCCAATACCTTATCTTTTTAAACTAACCTAACAAAGAATTTGCTTGTTCCCACCAAGCATTTCTGTTGTTCCACTTTCTTTCTCCATTCCTGGCGCTGTAGCTCTTGCTCTCCCATGCAAGCACACACACCACCTCAAAGTGCCCTAAGCCCATTCTTTCATTCTGCTAACAGTCCCTGCACCCCAAGTTTTTCATTCCTGCTGAAGCTCTTGCTAATTCCAACCTTGTTTTGCTGCTCCATCTTATTCCTTCCTCTCACTGACAGCACTGCTCCTGGCAAATGCAGGTTTTCTCTTTGTCTGTCTCTTCAAAACCTCTGGCTTTTGTTTCTAACAGGGATTGAAAGCATCTTAACAAGCAGAAAAAAAAATAACTTATGGTAGCCTAAAATTTTCAGCAGAAATCAAAATCTTGCGTGGGAACAGAATATTCCTATTCTAAGATGCTGTCTTGGTCCATTTCTTCCATATTACATGAGTTCTCTGRCCTCAGGGAAGTTTTCTTAACTATTACAGAAAAGTAATTTTATGAACTAATTACTAAAGTTATCAGGCCAAATGTAATTTCTTTTTAATCACAGTCCAGAGACRCTCTCTTTTAGTTTCTTGAATGGCTGTTCTCCTTCTTGCAATGATACCACCACTTTATGGGGCAGTCCTGACTCCGTTCTATTAGTAAATTGCGTGCTCATAATCTTCACAGAATCACAGATCTTTAGGTTCTGTTGCCTTTTCTTCACTCTGGTCAATTTTCAAATACAGGTTTTAATTTCCCTTCGTTTAGCTCATATTCTGAGATATTTATTTAGTTTATTTCTATCAGAGTTTAATACAAGTTGAATCTCTGTTTCAAGTACTTTATTTATTTATTTATTTATAAAAGTCATTCAGCTTTAAAATAACTTAGCCCATAAAGAAATATTCTTCCCTTTAACAATCCTTGGAGAAGCAGTTCTGAATTTTGAGCTAAGTAAAAGGATTTTCCAAAACATTGCCAGATGTCTAATATGGTTTTCAATTATTATAAACATTCTGAACTCATATGGCTTCTTATACTGTTAAACACTTGTACTGAGGTCATTTGATTCCACATTGGTGCATAAAGCATCTCACCACTTATATGGTAACAGTATTACTATACCATTACAATAGAATTTTGTAACTGGACATAAAATGCACACCAAAAAGCTCACAAAAAGGGTTATACCATACTAAGWGTRTAAGRAATAAATTTATTTTAGGTTTGTGGTAAAYGGACTTTTTTTTCTCAATAGAGAAKAAWTGAAAAAAGAGACAAATTGTTCATAGAATCATAGAATCAGTAAGGTTGGAAGGGACCTCTGGAGATCATCTAGTCCAACTCCCTGTTCAGCAGGATCACCTACAGCATGGTAGACACGGTTGCATCCAGGCAGGCCTTCATTATCTCCAGAGAAGGAGACTCCACAACCTCTCTGGGCAGCCTGTGCCAGTGCTCCATCACTCTCACAGGGAAGAAATTCCCCCTCACGGTCAGGCAGAACTTCCTGTGCTTCAATTTCTGCCCATTGCCTCTTGTCCTGTCACACGGGGTAACTGAAAAGAGTTTGTCCCCGTCCCCTGGACACCCTCCCTTCAGGTACTTGTACACATTGATCAGATCCCCCCTCAGKCTTCTCTTCCCCAGGCTGAAGAGGCCCAGCTCTCGCAGCCGTTCCTCATAGGGCAGGTGCTCCAGCCCTCTGATCATCCTCGTAGCCCTACACTGGACTCTCTCCAGCAGCTCCATGTCTCTGTTGTCCTGGGGAGCCCAGAACTGGACACAGGACTTGAGATGAGGCCTCCCCAGGGCTGAGTAGAGGGACAGGATCACCTCCCTCGACCTGCTGGCAACACTCTCCTAATGCACCCCAGGAGACCATTGGCCTTCTTGGCCACAAGGGCACRTTACTGGCTCACGGTCAACTTGTCATCCACCWGCACTCSCACATCCTTCTCGGCAGAGCTGCTCTYCAGMAGGTCAGCCCYCAGCTTGTACWGGTGCGTAGCGTTATTTCTCCCTACGTACAGGGYTCTGCACTTGCCCTTGTTGAACCTCAGGAGGTTCMTCTCTGCCCARCTCTCCAGCCTGKCCAGGTCTCTCTGAATGGCAGCACAGCCCTCAGGTGTGTCAGCCACTCCTCYCAGCTTGGTATCATCAGCAAACTTGCTGAGGAGGCACTCTGTCCCCTCGTCCAGGTTGTTGATGAAGTTGAACAGRATGGGACCCAGTACTGAGCCCWGGGGGRTGYCACTAGCCACAGGCCTCCAACTAGACTCCAYGCCACTGATGATGACCCTCTGAGCTCTGCCTTTCAGCCAGTTTGTTGATAAGAATTCACAGTCTACACTCACTCCTTTCCTAATTAAAAGTAAGAGAAATATTACAGTAGCTATATGTTCTAAAACAGTTGTTCATTCAACCCCATCAATAACTAGGCTTTGGTACCCTTTTTAGGAGCCAAATTTACGAAACTATTAGTTCTTTAAAATATAAGAATAATCCAYTACAATGCTTTAAACTGAGACTAATTTGCTCATCCAAATGTTTAGAAATAGACTATACAAAGTATTTCAGGAAAAAAATACAATAAAATGCCACACCAGAGGGTAGAGTATGGAGACTCTAAAAATGTTTTCTTTTTTTTTTTTCTGAAGAACGTACTTTTCTTTCATCTTGGTAAGGAAAAAGCAGAATTTTCCTAGGAATTTTCATACTTTCACTAAACAAAATAAGGAATACTTATATATTTTGATAGTTCATTCTACACTGAATTAGATGTTCCCTAATATTGCACTGTCTTCTTTTGCTGACCTATTACAGTTCATCATGGGAGTCATGATGCCAGATTTCATCATGGTTCATGAAGTCTAAGCTTAGCCTGACTCAAGGTACCTAAACTACTAGTTTTCAGGTTTGAAATACTTTTATTTTTTTAAACCAACATATGTTCATTGACATTTTAYGAGTTTAAAGAGAATTTCCATAATRATCATTTCAGTTTGCTAAATGAACTAATATAAGAATTTATTCCCTATCTTCAAAACAGCAAGACCTTATTTTCTAATWTTGACCCCCACAAGACCAAACTGTGAATAGAATGACTTGAGTCACTTTAATGATTTTATTATTTCTCAATTTTAACATCAACATTTTTCAGTAAGATGTTCTAGCTCATATGAAAAGGAGAGAGGTGAGTAACTTAGTGCTGGACTTTTCAGATAGGTGAGAGAAATGTGTGTGCTTTATCAGATTACARGGAAAGTAAAAACATTTTATTACTTTTCTATATTTATGGGTGTTACTTCAATACAGGAAACCAAGATTCAATAAAAGAAAAAAATAGAAACCCAAGWAACAGTAACTGTAGTAAATTTGATTATGAGAAACTAAATCAGTCCCATAGGCCTTTGAGTATGCTAGTAACTTACACYTGAAACAGAGCTACATGACCAGGAGATAAGGAACACAGCTGTTACTGCCACGCAGAATCCTTCATTCCTTTCRTTCCAAACCTTTCCTTTTCTGGAAAGAATCTGTTTCTGGAATGTTCAATGGGTTTGGCCCATTTTTTCATAATTACTTCTCATTTAATATTACTTTATTTCCCTTCCTGCCCAAACTGTTTTTTTTTCATCACTAGTTTTGATATCTGATATGTTTTCTGAAATAATCCCTTTAGTTACTGATAAATTAGCTCACCTTCCCATGAATAATAAAGCTTTCCTGTGCTTTTTGGAGTCTATTCAGACAGTCATGTAGACCAAGTATTAAAATAGGTTTAATCTGAATTCCTACTGGTTAGTACCAAGTGATAGAATGAAAGTATCTGATTAAAATGTGCTTTGGAGCAAAGCTCTGTCATTAAAATAAATAAATAAATAAATAAAATTAAAAAAAAAAACAGCAGTAAGTGTGTACCTCTCACATGGGAGGGATGTCAGGGATGGCCAGATGTAATGCTGACCACAACATTACTTTTGTGTACCACTGACTAGAGAAACTGAAGTTACAACCACATTAGTTCAGCGTAACCATGGAACAGCCCTTTAATTATTACTAACATTGGTTTTTGGTGTTTGTATTGGTGCATCTCAGAGTACTGTCAACTACTGGGAAAGTTAAAAACAAAGCCTACATTTATATTCTTGGTTGCATTATGAAGAATACTGTGCCAAACAGTAAACTTTGAGTTTACTTTGCTCCCATTCATATAGAATCTTCTAATAGGAGCAGAATTTGCTATTTATACAATAGTTACTGTTTTCGCTGAGGCACTTATGAGAGAAYTAGGATTTGCTTAGTGTAAAACTARTCAGGCTGCAAACAACCTAGCAAAAATGAATTTTGAGGGGTWTGGGACTGTCACCTGTGGAAGCAAACACACTGAGAAGAGTAAAATTATTTTGTAAAAGGAAGAGTTTGTCATAAGGACATTTCCTGAAGTGCATGTGAGTATATTTAAATTAGAAACTGGAAATAAGTTTCTAATCACTAAGTCAGTAAGGTTACAGAATGATCTTCTCATCGGGCAAATAATCTAAACTATATTAAGATGAAAACTGATAAATCTGTGAACAAGTTGGATATGAAAAGACTGCAAGAAAATAACCCATGATGTTCTCTCTCTTCCAGCCATGTGCACCAAAAGTAGTAACTTTTTCTCTATTCATAGCACAAGGAACTAGGCTTCTGAGTGTCAGTTCAGAGCTGCAGAGCTGTTTCCATTATAGTAAAGTGCATTGCTATTAGAAACAACCACTGTTTGGTTGTGGGAAGGGTTCCTTTTCTTTTTTTCACCTTTAGAAATGTAATTAGAATTGAAGCAGACCAGAAAGAAAAACATTAAAAAAAAAGGGGGGGGGGAGAAGAGAGAGAGTTAAACTGAATATAAAACTACTTGCTGATCAGAACTTGAAAAAAAAAACAGGTGGAAAACTGAAAAGATAATAAAATGAAAATAGTGGAAGAATGAAACCCTTAATCTTCATCACATACTCCCCAAATTTTGGTAATTTTAAGCAGAGACAGATTGAGACAGTTGGCTGGGGCTGTACATCAGCGTATCTGCAGGCTATTTTCAGTTGCTGACAGGAATATTAACATCCACTGTCTTCCAGTTTGTAATCAAAGAACTAAATCGGTATACTACATTAACCTGAAAGGTAATACATTGATTGTAGAGATACAAGAAAATTACAAGGTGTTTAAAACATTAAAGACATCATATTGAAGCTTTTGTATTAGAGCAGGATTGTGGCAAGAGATAAGCCAGCTCACAGCTACAAAATTACTTTTTCATGTAAAGTAGGGTTAACTAGATTCTATTTTTCAAGAGAAGGGCCTGAGGATAAAATGCAATTTACTAATAAAAGGCTATGTTTTATTTCTTATTTCTCAGTAGATGCCAAGAATTTTTAGGAGATCCTAAAGAACTGAAACTGATGAGGTAACTTTGCATCTGTTGAAAGCATATTCAGGAATAAAATCTAATTGAAAATAATGTTCCATGATTTTATAAAGTAGTAACACAGCTTATTTGCTCTTATAATTTGTTTGCTCATGTTTCACGACACAGTAGTGCTGTCTCTTTACCAGACTGCAAGAGGTGTGCTGTTGTTTTTCAGTGAGATAAGTTCAGGCAGAGCTGAGCAAATGGGTACACAGCTCATTGACAGTGTGAAGTAATGGATTGCTAAGTCACTCTTTTTTGTATGAAATATTCAGGCTGGGTTATGCCTATCTCTGTAAGTACAGTGTAAAAGATCTGATGATGGAATTATTTTCTATTGGTTTTGAATCATGCATGAGGTCATACCAACACTCAAAGTAAAATCATGGAAAAAGAAAAAGCTATCTTTTTTCTCATTGCTTGATRATAGCATTTTGCTAAATACTAAATAGTGCTGGCTTCACACTTGAATTACATGTTTCACCTGTACTGGACGTAACTATTCTGTAGAAAACAGAAAACAGGTCATTTTCTAGATGTGCATACATACAATACTGAGCAGGTCCAGTGAAGTCTGCAGTTCCCCAGTGACTTATCCAACGAACAATAAAAAGAGCTGCAGAGGGAGGAAAAAATATTACTTTGCACACTCCTTGCAGGTAAGGGAGAAAGACAGGATTTCTGCCCCATACTAAAGGTCGTTCACAGAAACGGGAGGATTTTACTTACACAGAGCTTACTTGGCAAGTCCTCAGAAGTAAAGAAGACTTGCCACTTGAAAGAGGCAAAGGCCATGTGGATGAGTAAAAGTCGGTAGTCATATATGGAAATTAGAAGGACTTTTTTCATAAATCTTATCTTATACTCAGTACAAGGAAGTTTAACTGTAGTGAATAGGCCAGTTTTCACTCAAATATTATACTGATATTATACCAAGATATTCAGGGGGGATAGATTAAAAAAAAACATTGTACTAGGGACTTTAGATTTAAAAAACACACCTGAGAGAAATACTGTCCACTTATTCTAAGCACAACCAAGCGAGCCATTTATAAATACCGTATGTCCCGAAGTGACATAATAACAAGTAACATTGTCAAATGACTCAGTGGGTGCTCTGATGTGCAGTCATTTTTTATATCTTTAAACACCAAGGTTCRAAATGACTGAATTGCAAACATTTTATTTTATAACCTATATCACAAAAAAATGGCTTGGTTAGTTTTGAATTGGTTGGAAGAATGCCATGAAACACCACTTGAAATAGTAATTTTACTTATTATGTATATACATTGTCCTTCATGTCTGTTTAAAGTAACCGTTATATTTTAGCAYATTATTTTGCAAATATGTATTGTACAAACAAATGTAATCATGTTTAAATATTTTCCAGTAAAGTGAGATTTTGGGCTGTTCAAGTAAACTGCCAAGGATAGAAACGATCACAATTTTCTTTATGTAAAAATCTTTACAGTGACAGTTTTATTCAGAAGAAGCAATAATTCAATGGAATATTCAAATGGAAAAGAATAACTCTTCGGCTGTGTCTGTGCTGTTATGTATGCTTGTTTCCGCCAATGTCAATACAGACTTTAGCATGATGAAATCACCTTCATTTGTAACATTTCAGTACTATACATATGTTACAACCTGCACGCACACAGTTGCTTCTGTGGAGTAAGAACATGAATTCTGCAGTTACAAGGATTRTGATTTCTTCCAGCAGGTTGTGTCTTTCTAGAAACATTGGTATGTTTACCGTGGGATAATTTATCCATCCTYCATGGCTTTAAGTTATGGTGGTGTTTTAGATGCTGTCCCACGGTTGTTCTCCTGAAYCTGCACGTGCCTGACTGCTGTCTCTTCATATCAGTTAAGGCATGACTTTGTTGGCTGAGCCTCCCGTGACTCTCGGCCTTTTGTTTACCCTGGCAATAGGTGATAACCTTTGAGAAGTTTGATTGTTCTAGTGGCCTGCTGAAACATGTAAGATTAGTGAATTAGGGGGTTGAGAAATCTACAGTAGATTGGGTAGATGGGCTAGAGGCTATAACTGCTGCAAGACTTGCAATGACTGCAAGAGTGTWGACTGAATTCTTCATGATAAAACTCTATTGCTCGTAGAAATGCTSGGGTTCACTGCTGTTTTAGGAAATCCTAAACAACTTTTTGTTCTTGGAATTTTATGAACATTTGGATCTTGGGAATGAAAGTGCCATTGCAGTATGTATTTTGTAGATTGAAGACAAATCAGAACAGTCTCCAAAATCACTGAGAATGAAATAGATGCATTCATATGATTTTGGCTTACCCTGCAAGCACTTCTGAAATTAGAGGCAAGTGTTTCACAGGACTTTGTCAGGTTTTCTAAGGAATATACATCAGCATTGWTACAAGCTCAAGGGAGAGTAAGTGTTATTAAGGATGGCATATGTGCATGACTATCTTAGCTAGGCAGGAGGATGTTAAATAGTAACTGATAGCAAATGTTTGTGTTCCTTCCCTGATTATGTTTAATGATAAAACTAACTGTATTAATTTTTTATATTTTGTATATTTAGTTAGAAAATAAGTAGAATTCTAGGGAGGACGGAATTGTTGTAGGTTTCAAAAGTACCGTTCCTGTTTAATTCCCTGGCCTATATAGGGTATAGATTTTCTTGATTTATATGTGGTATTGTTTCACCAGTTTTCTACTGAAAAATTTTCAGTAAAAATTTCTGTTGTGAGTCTCAACCCTTGGAAAACTAACAATTTAATCTTCATATTGATTTGGACTTTTGGCACATTAATAAAACCTTCCTGCATAAACATGGCTATGTACTTTCATACAATAAACTTGATAGCAACCAGTACTGCCTGCAAAAATAGCAGTTGATTAAACTAAAAGGTATCATGGGAAAAACTAAAAAAAAATATGTATCCTGAAGATTTGTTTGTTATTGACTRCTGTAAATTTGTGCTATTGAATGTAACTGACGGTACTAGCTAAAAAATGTAAGTAGAGAGGTATAAAGACCTTCCTTCCACACCTTGCCTTGAAATAATCCCTAAATGTAGTAATGTTTGTTGCATGGAGTGCTTCTTTTTGTTTTCCTTTCTTTTCCTTTGGATGTATCACATGTCCTGCAGGGCTACTTTACACGTGAAAAAAACACATAGGGAATGGTAAACATAACAATAAAAACAGCTGCATTTCAAATGGGCATTAAAATTCTGTACAGAAGCAATTATGGTACTCCAGTTTAGCTTGCTCTGTAATAGGTGGTCAGTTCCTTTGCAGTGAACAGATAAATAAGTCGTATGTCATTGCAACCCATTACGGGGAAGAGGAAAATGATCTGTGGAAATTCCAGTCTTAACTGAAGCCAAAACTGAGTGAATACAGCAGTCTCTAGCCTGTGCGCTAGCATAACGAGAAGCACTTACTGTCTGATGCTATTTCAGGACTACTAAACAGATCCTCAGAGAATTCCTCACATATGTTTCGTGGAACAACCTGATTAATCAYGTATTGGCCAAGACTGACTGTGGTCCTAGTACTCCTCCTTGAATTCTTCCACTTCCCTCAGAACAATGTAATCAGGGAAGACAATAAACTCAAACAGTTGAACCTTGGTTTGTAACTTGTGGACTTCCACATAGCAGGAACACTAAACAGGAATGTTACTTATCTCTGTTCAGTGTATTTTGTTGCATTCCAGCTCATTGAGGGAATGTGTTTGGTCTACTCCAGTTGATTCTTAGAGGAGGGGGACAAGAGAGACCCTACAAGGAGTGTGAATAGCAATTCTGCCTTATAATGATGCTTAAAAGTGTGGGGAAAGTGACACAGTGAATATGTGATTTTATCATCAAGAACTACAGAATATGTTGAATTGATTCTACTTCTACCACTAATAAGCAGAGATATGATTAAATGAGGTTCAATCTTAAGTGCTACAATGGGGTGTCTGGATTACTATGGTGTTTCTTGTGTGGAAATGTTCTTCAATTTTTTAGGTCAGGATCTTCTTTCAGTTGGATTTTTCACTGCTTTTTATCCCCATAATTCACTCTTATAGGTGCTTTGCAGAACTCATTGAATCAGGGATTTTATCACCTCTTTCTATCACTTCTCCCACAGACAGCCAACAGTTACTTCATGTGTCCTCCTACTTGCTTCAGTGTGTTTTTATTATTACTGAACTCAACTAAATACAAATATCTGATTCTTTGATACAAGGTCAACCTTTTTCATTTCCTGGCTACTTTCCTGGCTCAGCTGTTTTTGTATTTACAATACTGTCTGAATAGCAATGTCTCCCATTGATTATGTAAAACACATTGCAACTTGTGGTGTGCTGCAAAATATTTTAGGAATATCTGTTTTCATTTAGCCTTACAATACTGTTACATAAGCTGTTTGATCCATATTAAGCACTGGAGGCCAATCTGTTGACCAGTCCAAGGTATGGATGATATTTCTGAGATATTGAGATTGTATTAGTGCACATTCTTCATTCTCTAGACAAAATGATGTTGTAAGCATGTGTCCTCCAGATGTTCCCCTCTCTACCTGCCTTCTGTGGTTATTTCTGTTACCTGACAGAGCAGTGGTTAGTTGTATTTTCAGAGCCTGGGGCAACGCAGAGTGAAATGAATAGATAAAATAATATAAAAAACTATATGGCTTACAAATTGAATGACTGGATGCCAGTGGGAGCCTTGTTACTTCCAGTGATATTTCTAAGCTACCCAGAGAATCATAAAGTTATGAAAACTCAAATAGAATCTGCAGAAATTCTAATAATAAACAAATACAGAGAAATGCCAAACCGTGAGTACAGAAAAACAATCTATTTMTATTCTAAACTATCTTTTCATCAGTCATTTATTCAGCATCAGTGTGCATGCATTGTCAGTATCTATGAACTCCATTCTGCCTTATATTTATAAATCTTAGCAGACAGATGACAGACATAATTGATTTAGCTCACAATCCCTTTTGGAGTTTTTTAAGTATCTTGATAAAGAGCTGAAACATCACGAGGYAGAAGCTGAAGGACTTTTGATCAGTACTCAGTATATTTGTGTTAGAGCAAGGTGCATGTCCTGACCCTCCATCTGTGCTGTAACCTCAAAGGAATGGTCTATCATGATGAGTGCTTTTCCTTTCAAATTAGTGGCATAAGAGACTAACATTTTCCTCTTCAGCCCCCTTCTTTCTTCAACCTGCAATTAATGAGAGCTATAAACAGAAATCTTGAGTAGTTCTCATGTAAGCTTTGGGTTTCATTTCCAAATGATCATTTTTGTTATCAGTTTGTTCATTTTTTTCCACTGTTACTTAAGAGGGAAACCCCCACATATTTGTTTCATCTCTAAGTATATCAGATGGAAGATATCTGTCAAGGGAACAGGGACAAACTCTTTTCAGTTGTCCCGTGTGACAGGACAAGAGGCAATGGGCAGAAATTGAAGCACAGGAAGTTCTGCCYGAMTGTGAGGGGRAATTTCTTCCCTGTGAGAGTGACGGAGCACTGGCACAGGTTGCCCAGAGAGGTGGTGGAGTCTCCTTCTCTGGAGATAATGAAGGCCCGCCTGGATGCAACCTTGTCTACCATGCTGTAGGTGGCCCTGCTGAGCAGGGATTTTGGACTAGATGATCTCCAGAGGTCCCTTCCAACCTTACTGATTCGCTGATTCTCTTCTATGATTCTATGTAGGGATTTATTTAAATCAGATGTTACCTTTCCATTACTGCACAGAATCTCTCAAAAATGTCTGCCTCCCACAAATTTGTTGACAAAAGCATTTTGCATAGCTTAATTGTCTGTCTTCCATGTCAATACTGGTAACTATAAGGTCTACAATATGTTTGAAGTCATGGCCCTTATAGAAGACTTGATAGTATCAAGGGATGCACTTGATACAAAGGCTGCAGCAAACCATCTTCTTCAGGCTTGATATTTCCTTTTTATCCTTAATGGACGGGTAGTCTTCAGAGCAGGCAAAGGCAATCTCTAAAAAGGGCAGCAGTGATTGATGCTTATGTGGCTGCAGCTGAAGCTTCATAAATTCTTCTCAATGAACATTTTACTTTCTGATCTTTCTGATTTGGGGGAATGATACCTCTTCAGATGAAATGAAAATGTCTTTGGCACRTAGAGTTAAGGGTTCATCTCTCTCATGTAACTGCACTGATGTCTCTTCACTCTTTGTAATAAGCAAAACTGTAGACAGCTGCAGGATCTTTCAGAATTTACYGGTGTCTTTTATTTTTATGAAGTCCTTTGTATGTGTTACTAGCAGGAAAGAAAAAGAAAAAGTTGCTAGTAACTGCTGCCGTTTATGTGAGAATCTTCATAGGACTTCCACAAATGTTTTTTTCCAGGAGCAGCTTTGATTGCTCCTGACAAAGTGACTATAATGGGATGTAGTGGCATTTGAACTCTACTGTACAGAAGATGTGAGAAAAATTAATGAGTTTAGTTTATAAAAGTAATGCTGTCATATTCCAAAGTAACTTTGTTGCTTTCCTTACCCTATTTTTGAACTATAAGATGGAARAATAAAGCAAAACATTCATACATCAGAAGAACAAAAGTGTGTTGCTGTGCAAGTTTTTACATTGTGCCAGCAACAAAATGTGTCACATAAATTTAGATACATAAATGTTAAAAAAGTGATGTGACACAAGTACAGAGATCTCACTAATTGTTCATGAATAGGGGTKGAGGGACACAAGCCAGACTAAAAATTTTGCAGAAGAAAGAAAKTAAATGTAAAGACAAGATTAACAAATAAACTATATAATGGATATATTTCCTATCAAAGCACTGCCAAAGTCACAAACCCCAAAATTGTTAATGCATTAAAAGTGCATTTCAGGAAGTTCATAAGAATTTATGAGATGTATTATCTGCAGTATGCGGTCCCACTATTAAAAAATATTTACATGGTATAGTCATTTGTACCCCCAGGTGGTAAAATGTTCGTAACACAATGTCCACTAAAGAAGTAATGGGTTTCATTGCTGTCAGAATCAGCAGTAATAAGAGTTATCTTCTTGGGTGTATCTTATTCAGAATTGGATGTTTGTCTTCAGGGTCATAGATATTTCCATATTACGATATGAGAGCTTTGTAGTGCTATAATACTAGCCCATAACAGCTGCATGGTTAACAGAATTTATCTTTAGTGTTGTCAGTAGTAGACACTGGCACTACTTTTGGCTTTTATTTGAGTTTCCTCTGGTTTTCTTCAAGATTTTTCTCTTTTCATTAGTGCAGTCAACTAACTTGAAGGAAATGAAAGCAGAGAAAAGACTAAAAAATACAAATTAGGCTACCTGTTGGCAAAATATAAAAAGAAGGTTTGGAAAAAAGAGACATATTGAAAATGGAAATTCAAACTTCTGCATTCACATTTTAAGAATATATTCTATCGGATTGACTGTTCAAAGAAAATTTTGCTTGTATAAACATGGCCTGGAAAGAGTTAGTTCCACTGGTAGTCCACCATTAGGACTCAGAGGCTGTGGAGTATGATAACAATTAAAGATGCTTATATATTATAACATTTATTATATGCCTGGGCAGGCCAGATAATCCTCACATTAATGACCAGAACAAGAAGGTAGATATAAGAATCTGCAAAACTGACAAAAACTGAGTCAATGTAAATTGTTTAAAAACTTAAGGTAAAGAAAAAGCATGTGTACTTTAGATATCTTTTCCAGATTATTCATTGGATTCAGAGTTAACTAACGAAGTAGGAAAACTCCTACTATACAAAGGTTGGACTGTAGTAAGAAACACTATCAACTAAAATCAGGTTTTAACACATTTTTTTTATTCTGTTATTAATATCATCTTTATGAAGCTCAGAGTGAAATTTCAAAATGTYCATGTCGTTCTGATTTAAAGTAATTGATACATTTTCTAAATTGCTGTTTTCATCAAACAGTAAAGGAAAGAGYTCTGGAAGCCACATACTCTCTTCTCTCCAGGAGAGATTTTGCCCAATTCTCCATTAGCAAACTGAGTACCTTTTATGCAAACTAGATTATTTCATATTGTCTCACTCAGTATTCTCTTTGAAGACTCCTGATTTGTTTCTTTTCTTCCCTTTTTTTTTTCTTTTTAATCACAAGTTTTACCTCTACTGTCATTCAAACTACTTATCTACCAAATAAAGTAATGTACACTGCAAACACTTGTATCTATTCTCTTCATAAGTGAAGAGGAGTAGCTGCTAATAATGTATCATTCCTAAGACCTGGTTTTGATAGCTACTTTGGAATAAAAATAAAATGCAGTGTGCTCCAGCAATACCCATTTTCCACCATTGACTCTGAAGAGTTTAGACATCTCACTAGAATGTTGGGTTTGGAACTTAGGCAAGATGAGTTCTGTCTTATACTTACATATAATATATGCTGACACACACACATATATGTATGCATTTTCTAAAATGAAAAAAAAAATCTTTTCTTCCAGTTTGTCATCAAGTCAGAATCAGAGCCTTTAGTTGCATATATAACCAAACCCTTTGCTCATTCACATTCTGAACAATCATTACTTGTTTCTGCCTTTCCTTGCATCCAATATGAAGAGAACAGTTGTGAAGTTATAGAGTGAAAGTAAGTTTTCTTTAGGTCATTCTCTTCCTTCCACAAACATAGAATGTAACTAAAACATTCATGTGGYTATTGAACTTTCTAACATGGTGGAATTTCATACGTAATCAGAAGGAAAAGGGTGCTCAAATAGCAGATGAGATGTTTCTTCTTTTGTTTGTACAAAAAAAGGAAACGTTTTGGACTACATATGAAGGCTGCTTTGCAGACTTTCAGTTTTTTTCTCTTTCATTCCTTTGCCTCTTTCATTCTCTTTCTCTTTCATTCCCTTTTGATGTTACATGGCATACGGCAATATCCTGAAATCAGAATACAAATGTATACTTACACAGTTCAATCACAATATCAATGTGATTGCCATTACCAGTGTCTATATGCTTGCCATCACAACACTGGCTGTTCCCAATCAYCAGGAAGGAATATGTGGCTTGAAGTCACCTCAAGCCCCTTGCTCACTTTGAAATTCCTTTGTTAGTTTTGAGGTTTTACACTCTATGTGAGGCAGAGCCACCTATACACTTCCCCCAGGCTGGTCTGGCTATGCAGGGAGACATTCACATTATTTTGATAAACTCTGGAAGAAACATTTATACCTGGTCCAATGAACAGCACCCTCCAGCTGGCTCTGCGCTGAGATAAAGTCAGTTCTCTGTGCAGCAGCGAGGATTAACGACCTGCATCCTGCGCTATTCCTGAACTCGCCCTCTGAGCCTTCGTTCATTGTAGAAGTTATTGGTTGGGCACAGCAATGTAACTGGACTYTTCTAGTTACTCCACTGATTCTGTTCCTAGTTTAATATTTCACATGTGCTGCTGTGTTATTATGATTTTAATATCACTTCTGATAATCTTTGTTGCACACTTCTGGGTGTTGAGATAGACTCTTTGAGGGATATAGCTTTCTTTGTGTATTTTGCTCTTAAAATCTCCCTTTTATCATTAATATCTTTAATGTCTTTCATAAGACRTTTGCAAAAAGCTTCTTATTTGAAAATATTCTAACCAGAATATATTTTATTTTTAATGACAGCAGTAATCCTGGTTTCCTAAGGTTGAGCCCCCTATCTCTCCACTATTATGGTTTTGCAAATCAATGTTTCATTTTTTATTTACATTCAGGACTGCTACTTGTAAGTAATAGAAATCTATTTTTAAATCAYAGCCATATAATGTATAAATACTGTTAGTATAACATGATGACACTGGAGGATTTATGCTCTTAGGTGTTTAGAAATAAAAATAAAAGACCCAAAGTCACTGGAGGATTTATGCTCTTAGGTGTTTAGAAATAAAAATAAAAGACCCAAAGT